>NC_061087.1:30286264-30308764 GCF_015104395.2 Macrobrachium nipponense | reverse complement strand
ATGCAATTCGCTCTACCTCGGAATTAATATATTTTTCATATATGTAAACCGAAGGGGAATTTTTTAGTTGATAACTAATTTCGTCCTCTCGTGCGTGGGTTCGAACCACCGCCCAGCGGACAGAGACGAAATCAGGACGTCAGTTACGTTATCGATTCCCGATGTCGTCTCTGTCTGCTGGGCGGTGTTTGAACCCACGCACGAGGGGACGAAGAAATTATCATCAACTAAAAAATTCCCCCTTCGGTTTACTTATATGAAAATTTAACAATTCCGAGGTAGAGCGAATTAGATATGAAAGGACATTTGTAGCTCGAATAATCATATGAATCACGGTGATGTGATAATTATTCTATATATATATATATATATATATATATATATATATATATATATATATATATATATATATATATCACATACACAGAAACACAGTCACACGCTATCACGCCACACAATGACTGACGAATGACGACACCCACGTAACATACGAAATTAGCAAAACAGCTTCTAGGGAAAAGATAATAATAGAATTATTCTCTCCGCGTCAAAGGACGAGCGTCTTCCATAATCACATTCAGGAGGTTTGATTTCAATAATAAATCGAATCTCAGTCTGCGCATGCGCCATTTTTTGTTCTTTTTTTTTAAGATGACGTCATCACTTCGCGTTGGCTGACGAGGAATAAAATGTAGAATTGGATTTTTTTTTTCATGTTGGATCCCACGGGCTTTAGTGATCTGGTAAATGGCTGCATAACTCTGTTGTTCATTTGTCTCGGAAGCAAATTGAATAATTAGGCGTGTTGCAAGTATTCTTCCTTTTGTGTGTGTGTGTGTGTTGTGTGTGTATGTATGTGTATGTATGTATGTATGTATATGTTAATATATACATATAAATATAAATATATGTTTATATATATAAAAGATTTTATATATTATAAACCCCCCCCCCCCCCCCTTAATGTATATCTGTATCATCTGCTTGTAAGCCTTTTTTCCCCAGAAACTGCACTGTCCATTTCATCAAAACCACAGAGAGAGAGATTTTGGCAATATACGTATTGGATCTCCAAGCACAGAAAAAAATATTTTTTCAAATTATTTTCCTTTTCTTTCCAGTGACTTTTGATGATCAACTGTTTGTAATTATATTCCATAACCAATTTTTTCTTTCTCTCATCTGCCGGATTTCACTTTCTGATCGATCGCTCACGACCAGCTGATCGAGTCATATCTTTCTTCCTTCATTCACGGGTCGATACATCGGCATTTAACCGATTTCCAAAGCTCCCTTTAATGAGATCATTCCTTGCACATCAAACGGCTCTTTTGGTCACCGCGCGGGGTTTAATCACAGCAGCTTTAATGACGTTTATGGCTTTTCCCCTTGGGGGTGTGGGGTGCACTAACGACTCCGAATGTCCCCGCCCGCACCTTGGAAAACATCCGTGAAAGGCCAGGCTATGTAGCCCTCTATAGGCACCTTTGTGTCAACAGCGGGACATTACAGCGTCGACATAAAGAGATGGCTATTGTTACGAGCCGTACTGAGGAGGTTACCTCAGGTCACATAGATCAAAATCTGCCGACGAGTTGTGACACATGTTTGTTTACATTTTTACAGGGTCCCGTCTGCCGGGTATCTTTTGTTACCCTTGCAAAAGAGAGTACGCTTAGTCGTCTAAAGAACGGCAAAACCATCCGTCCCTACTTATATAAAATGAAATACAGTAAAATAAGGATATAACCATGGCCTGCTTTTAAAATCATTCACTTAACTGCGCACTTAAATTAAGACATTGAAGTAAACTCATATACGAATACCACGTAAACCTGTGATGTTATGTCCTTAAAGTTACTAAGTTACGTTCTATTGCAGTTTAGAAGGAGGAGGAGGAGGAGCAGGAGGAGGAGGAGAAGAAGAAGAGAATAAAGAGGTAATCCAATTTGCAAAATCCATGACTGGAATTTATAAGATTTCTGCTAGGTAAGATTTTTCCTTTGAAACCGTAAGTTAAGAGTATTTATATCTTATTACATCATACTATAATGGGCGTAATGTCTGTCTGTCTGTCATTCATTCACGGCCAAACGGCTGGTCAGATGGGCATGAAACTTGGCAGGGTTATGGTGGGGACCCCTAAGATGGGCTTGTAATGGGGTTTCATCCAACCTACCCCCCTCCTTTGTAGGGGGTGGGGGTGAGAAGGGATTCCCTGAAACGGAGCTGTTTCTGGCCGTGAAACGAGGCTGGTTATTCCCGTAGACTTAGTTACTTTACGAATTTTCATACATAATTTCTGTACAACTTCCCCGGAGAAAGTCGCGAATATTTCAGCTCGGACACAATAGCAGATGAAAATTATCATCAATATCCGTAAGATTTTTTGAATAACTTAAATCCATCGGGACTGCCAGTGCACAAAATAACGTTGAAGAAGTACTGCCCGGTAATGTTGCTTCAGAATTTTGATCCTGCCAATGGACATTGCAACGGAACGAGGTACAAAGTTATGGAGCTAAACTCCCATGTCATCGAAGCAGTGATGGCAACGGGCCCTCACACCGGCAAACGTCTGTTCATCCTCCGGATTCCTCTGATGCCTTCGGACAACCAGTTTCCGTTCCAGTTACGGCGCAGGCAGTTTCCCATCAACCTGGCCTTCTCATTTACTGCAAAAAAGTCGCAGGGCCAGGCTTTGGATCGTGTTGGTGTGTTTTTGCCGTCACCCATGTTCACGCATGGCCAACTGTATGTGGCGATGAGCAGAGCAACTGACTCTGCCAACTTGAAATTAATTTGTGGACAAACTGATAATATTGTTTGTACAAAAGAGGTTCTGTAGTAGGTATGTATAAAAATCGCCCTTATTTTAATATTGCTGAACAAATAGTACATATAAATTTTTCACTTCTGCACCCGTATCTTATCACCCATCGTAGATGGGTAAGTTTGCTAGTAATAATAATACAAAGAACTTATGGCGTAATGCTACAAATATCTTATTACGTAATAATACGAAAAATGAAATAGTAAAAATCAGCTGTCAAGCTTCCGAAACGCAACCAAAACAATGCGTGTACGAAATGAACGCGCCCAAAACATCACGCAAGTAGACTTTTTTTTTTTTTTATCAGACATAACACAATCGAGGTTGTTTACTCAGGTAATGAATTGATACATAAAGGAATATTTAGATTCGAACGTAACAATGTAAACAAAGTCGTTATATGCAAATATGCAAATGTCTATCACCTTCATTGTAGAGATACTATGCCCTCTCTCTCTCTCTCTCTCTCTCTCTCTCTCTCTCTCTCTCTCTCTCTCTCTCTCTCTCTCCACACGAAAGGCGTTAGTCACAGATTCGAGGCTGATTCAAGTGGAGTCAGGTGTTGATAACGGAAGCATCTACCACCTCCCCCACTCTCCCGATCCCCCAACTCCCCCTTGACTGTATTTAGAAACTGACTCTTCAGGGGTCGGCGAAATGTGAAGGAGTTTGGAGTGGTGTATGTGAGAAAATCTCTCTCTCTCTCTCTCTCTCTCTTTCCTGAAGTTTTAAGTATTCAAAATCTATTCTCTCTCTCTCTCTCTCTCTCTCTCTCTCTCTCTCTCTCTCTCTCTCTCTCTCTCTCTCTCTCTCTCTCTCTCTCATGAAGTTTAGGTAATAAAAATCTATTCTCTCTTTTTCTCTCTCTCTCTCCTCTGCGCCTCTCTCTGTCTCTCTCCTCTCTCTCTATATATATATATATATATTATAATATATATAGTATATATATATATACATATACATGTGTGTGTTTGTGTGTGTATATTTGTACTTTCTCAAATAAACAAGTCTGTGACAGCCACAATGTTAACTCCCATAACTTAGTTAAGATAATTAGTCTAACTGATATATTCAAACTATAATATCACTCGCAAAAACATTTTTTTTTTGTCATACTAAAACAGAACTCAAAAGTCAAAATTATTCGAAACAGTACATAAAAAAAATGCGTACCGATTACGCTAATCGAGTTTCAATTGCCATAAGGCAACGCCAGAGAGGATTCTTGTTCAAATATTCGTATTATTATTATTATTATCTTCGATTAATATTTCCTGGCTGGAGGGTAAGTGAAACCGTCTGTGGCCAGACCAGCTCTCCAAATTCTGGCACCTTACCCAGCGAGAGCTGTTGTAAAGATGACAGTTAAAGATGCGGATTATTGCTCTCTCTCTCTCTCTCTCTCTCTCTCTCTCTCTCTCTCTCTCTCTCTCTCTCTCTCTCACGCATACATAGCAGAACGTTTGTGCTGAATATGCCAGGGATTATAACCTACTTGTCTATTTAAGACATAAAAAAGAACTTTGTCTTTAACATCTACCCATTTTACTTATAAATTATATATACATATATATATATATATATATAATATATATATATATATATATAATATATATATATATAATATATATATGCACACACACACACACACACACACACACACACACACACACATATATATATATATATATATATATATATATATATATATATATATATATATATATTCTAATTTGTAACTGGAACAAAATATTCTATTAAAAAATATTTTTTTAAATTAAAATGAAAGGAAATGTACTGGTCACGGCCACGGCATTCCAACATTGTTCAGAATTCTCTCATTTGATTTCGTTTCCATCTGCCAAGGCGCTTTGGCAAATGGCCCTGTAATCCATTTATCGGCATTTATGCCATTATTCTTCCCCCCTCCCCACCCCCACCCCCGCCCCAACTCCTCCTGCGGGAAGGGGGTAGGGGCAGAAAGAGCCCCGTCGCCATCGAGAAACTCAGCTCGCAACTGCAGCAAGCAAATCTGGAAAGCGCTTGCTTGCTTGCTTGCTTGCAAGAATTCCAATTAGTCTCCCCAGTCGACATCACATCAATCCAGAGCCGACGGTTTCCAGATTTTCAGATTTCCAGAGAGCCCGCTTCGACGATCCCACTCGCGGTTTCTGTCTGACTCGCTGGAAAACCTAAATGTTATTTTAGTTTTCTAGTATCTCCTTTTCCAGCATTTTACCTTTTTCTCTTCCATACTTCCAGGGCAACGAAGCAATGCTTTTCCAGTTTGCATCTGCACTCGGGTCTTTCTGGAACTCGTTCTGGAACCCGACCTTGAACGCGTTCCGAAAACTATTCTGGAGCCCGTTCTGGAACTATAGGCCAGGTACCCGATCTGAAACTCGTTCTGGAAATTGTTCTGGAATTTGGTTTGGAAACCCTTAATGGAATTCGTTATGGAACCCGTTCTGAAACTCGTTCTGGAACACCTCCTGGAACCCGTTTTGGAACTCGTTTTAGGAACTCCTGGAAATCGTTCTGGACCTCGTTTTGAGGCCTATTCTGGAACTCATTTGAGATCCCGTTCTGGGTACCGTTCTGGGTACCGTTCCGAAACCCGTCCTGGAACCCGTTTTGGAACTCGTTTTGGAACTCCTGGAAATCGTTCTGGACCTCGTTTTGAGGCCTATTCTGGAACTCATTTGAGATCCCGTTCGGGTCCCCTTCTGGAACTCGTCCTGGAACCCGTTCCGAAACCCGTCCTGGAACCCGTTCTGGAACGTTTTGGAATTCCTGGAAATCGTTCTGGACCTCGTTTTGAAACCTAGTCTTGAACTCATTTGAGATCCCGTTCTGGGTCCCGTTCTGGAACTCGTCCTGGAACCCGTTCTGGAACCCGTTCTGGAACCCGTTCTGGAACTCATAATGGAGCAAATGATGCCGGTCAAAGACCGTCGGTAGAAGTTAGACGAAAGACTGTGATGAAGGATCGTCAATAGACGTAAATTTCACAATTACGAAGTTTTCCAAAAAAATCATTCAAAGGTTTTGCAGGAAGTTACACCTCTCTCTCTCTCTCTCTCTCTCTCTCTCTCTCTCTCTCTCTCTCTCTCTCTCTCTCTCTCTCTCTCTCTCTCATAAAGAGGCAGTTCATATACAGAAACAAGGAAACGGTGCTGCAGCTCTGCACATCAATAGCTAGACCTCATCTTGAATATGAAGTATAGTTTTGGTCACCAACACTAAGAAAGACATAAATAGATTAGAAGGAGTACAAGCAAGAGCCACAAAGTTAATTCCATCCATCAGGCAAATAGGTTACCGAAGACGGCTAGAGAGCCTGAACACGTATGGCTTAGAAACACGACGATTGAGAGGACAACTTATAGAAACACCCAAAATACTGAAAGGCATAACAAAAGTAGACAGTAACCTCTTCACATTAAACGAAACCAGACAAGAAATAATGGATGGAAAGTAGAAATGATGAGATACAACACATCCCATTGTGGGAACTTCTTCTTTACATACAAGATATGTGACACGTGGAATTAACTGCCACCAGAAGTTGTAAACAGCAACAGTGTGGAAGAGTCCAAAAGAAAGCTAGAGAATTGAATTGTAAAACCTGCTCCTAGAGATAAGTGGGCACACGATGTCTCCGCGGATGGACTAATAAGTCTTTGAGACATCCTAATCCTTGTAACTCTCTCTCTCTCTCTCTCTCTCAGGGAAGACAGCATTCCAGAGAAAAGCTACCTTGGAGGCGTAATCGGATATCCGAACAATAGGAAACCCAAATATCCTCTTATATCTTCTAGGTAAATTGTATTCACAAGGATAATCTACTTGCCGTAAAGCTTTGTTGTGTTTACTTCCGCAACGATGTAAATATCTCTCTCTCTCTCTCTCTCTCTCTCTCTCTCTCTCTCTCTCTCTCTCTCTCTCTCTCGTTTGACGTATCCAAGAAGGCAATATAGTTACTTGTCAGTCAAAGAGTTTAGTCGTCTTGTGTCTTTAGTCTGGCCCACTGACAGAAAGCTTTTCCTCCTCCTCCTCCTCCTCCTCCTCCTCCTCCTCCTCCTCCATCAAAGCAAATGTGGCTAACAAGAAGGAATCTATCCAACATAGGATCAATTGGCTATCATTCGCCCTTACTTCTTCATATATCATATAAGATTAAAATGTCAATTTTTCCGCACTGCCTTATTTCTTTCTTGCCCTTTATATACATACATACATACATACATACACACACACACACACACACATATATATATATATGATATATATATATATATATATATATATATATATATATATCACGTTACCGCAGGTGAAAGAGAAGGAAGTACACTGTGATTTTTAGCCAAATGAGTTTTGGAGGCCACGCCTACCTTGACACGTAGGTGGATCTGTAGTCTCAAATGTTTGTGTACGTTCGTCAATGCTGTCTCTGTAGTATAGCTATATATACATTTGTGACTTTTAATCCTATGTATCAGTCTTTCGCCAGTGGCTTGGAAATGAAGGTCGAAACCGGTCAGGGCCTACAGGCCGTCTCTTGTTTTTCACCTGTGATTACAATCATCATATATGTATGTGAATGGGTGTATAATATATATCTCGCAAGGGTACGCGTCGCAGGCTCACCCGAGATCGTAAGGGTGGGTCCACGAGGCAGGAAAACACACGTCGTCACAAGACACACGTCCGCGACTTATAATCGCTCGGCAGACGAGGAGAGCCGTTTGAAACGAAGTCTTTCTCGAATATCAGAATTAATCATCTTTTGAAAGCGTCCCTCCTCCTCCTCCTCTGTCATCAGCTTTTGAGAACTGCTTCTCTTTCCCTCATTACTCTCTAATCACGGAATTCATCATGGCCCCCTGGCTGTGAGTTCCCGTTCACGTCCTCTCCATCTCCTTTAACACTGACTCGATGCTCCTCATGGGGGCTGGGGGGGTGGGGGGGAGGTTTGCTTCAATCAAACGAGAGACGTTTCAAAAGCATAAGAAGACGTTGAGCGTTCATCATCGCCACGTTCCGTCAAATTGCGAAAAGAAATTCATTTCGAAAGATGGAGTTTATTTATCTTTTTTAAATCAACTTAATGACGTAATTGCTTAATGATTATATCCTTGGAAGCAAATGGTACATAGAAGCATGATATTATTTCATTTACTACTTCCTGTGTATATTGACCTCCATGCCTTGTTTTATACAAAGAAAATATATACATACCAAGAGGCAAATTTGATAAAATTCAAATGGAACAATTACTCACATGTTGCAAACGCAATTGCTATATGTTCGAGTAATAAGGGTCTCTCTCTCTCTCTCTCTCTCTCTCTCTCTCTCTCTCTCTCTCTCTCTCTCTCTCTCTCTCTCTCTCTCATTCTATGCAGAATATTTAAAAGCAATTATATTCACTTGTTACAATCATACCGGTGATCCCTTGAATCATAAGCGGATCTCTCTCTCTCTCTCTCTCTCTCTCTCTCTCTCTCTCTCTCTCCCTCTCTCTCTCTTTCAAAAACTGAATATAGAAAAATTTTAAAAGCTTCAGCGGGAATCATTATCCACCTGTTACGAAAACAACTGCCATGTCCTTGAACTATACGAGGTTATACCTCTCTCTCTCTCTCTCTCTCTCTCTCTCTCTCTCTCTCTCTCTCTCTCTCTCTCTCTTAATCTGCATCAGCGCATTCTTTCCCCATCGGCGCCTAACTTCTCTTAATCTGACCTCATACAGCTTATGCGGAATGTTTGTCTTGACCGAGTTTGAGGACGGGCTATGCCCTGATTCTCTCTCTCTCTCTCTCTCTCTCTCTCTCTCTCTCTCGCTACTCTCTCTCTCTCTCTCTCTCTCTCACGTTTATTGGCATAAACGTATAAATAGCGCTGCAGTGACCCCATTTCATAAACTATAACGATAATCTTATCTTACCACTAAATGTATAGTTCTCTTTCTCTCTCTCTCTCTCTCTCTCTCTCTCTATCTTATCTTCCCAGTAAATGTACAGTGCTACCAAAATTCTCTCTCTCTCTCTCTCTCTCTCTCTCTCTCTCTCTCTCTCTTTCTTATATTGCCAGTAAATGTTCAGTTCTACCAAAATCTCTCTCTATATCTATCTATCTCTCTCTTATCTTCCCAGTAAATGTACGGTTCTACCAAAATTCTCTCTCTCTCTCTCTCTCTCTCTCTCTCTCTCTCTCTCTCTCTCTCTCTCTCTCTCTCTCTCTCTATCTTATCTTGTCAGTAAATGTACGGTTCAACCAAATTCTCTCTCTCTTATCTTGCCAGTAAACGTGTAGTTCTGCCAAAACCTCTCTCTCTCTCTCTCTCTCTCTCTCTCTTCTACAGTAAAAATATAAAATGGTCAGAAATTAATGAAGAATTAAACAAAGATTGGGATAACATTTTCGTAAGTGATGACATAAGGGTAAATACGGAGATATTATATAAAATATTGGAGAAAATAGTGGATAAATATATACCGAAGAAGAAAAGTAAACATCATTCATGCATACCAAGAGACAGAAGGATCTTGTTCCAGAAAATCAGAAAGTGGAAAAAAGGTCTTGCAAAAGAAAAAAATGCATGGAAAGTTATAGAACTAAAAAGTAAGATAGAAAATGCAAACAAAGATTATACAATCAAAAGAAAATGAAAAACGGGACTTGGAAGAAAAAACCTTATTAAATATCAAGCAAAACCCCAAACTATTATACTCATATGCGAAGAAGATGAATAAAAGAAGAATAGAAATAGGCCCTCTGAGAATTGAAGGGAGATTAACGAATGAAAAAAAGGAAATTTGCAACATACTGGCAGAACGATATAAGAGAGAATTCACCCCTAGAATAGATAATGAAGATAATGATATAGAAGTAAAGGACCGAAAATAGTGAATATTTAGCTGACATAGAAATTAATGAAGCTGATATTGTGCAGGCAATTAATGAAATTAAAAATGGAGCTGCTGCAGGGCCGGATGGAGTCCCTGCTATTTTTGTTAAAGAAAGTAGTTCATTCTATCGCAAAGCACTTGCAATATTATTAAGACAAAGTGTAGATACAGGCAAGATTTATGATGAGCACAAATTAGCATATATCGTGTATGAAAGGGTAATGAAGAAAAATATTATGAAACATTTAATAAAAAATAATTTGTTTAATATAGGACAACACGGTTTCGTAACCCCCTCCCGGAAAAAGTACACAAACCCAACTGTTAGTCCACCGTGAGAAACATATTCAAAAATATGAAAAGCGGAAATGAACAGATGTGGTTTATCTAGACTTTGCAAAAGCTTTTGACAAAGTAGACCATAATATATTAGCAAAGAAAATTAGAAAACACAATATCGTAGATAAAGTAGGAAGATGGTTAAAAGAATTTTTACACAACAGAAAACAGATAGTTATTGCAAACGATGAGAAATCGGATGAAACCAAGGTAATATCCGGGTGTGCCACAAGGTACGGTGCTAGCTGCAATATTGTTTGTTAGTTATGATTGAAGACATAGACAGTTAATGCTTAAGGTGGATTCGGTTTTAGTGAGTAGTTTTCGCTGATGACAAAAGAATAAGTAGAGAAATTACTTGTGATGAAGATAGGAACGCATCTACAAAGAGACCTTAACAAAGTATATGATTGGGCAGAGGTAAATAGGATGGTATTTAACTCTGATAAATTTGAATCAATAAATTATGGAGACAGAGAAGGAAAGCTATATGCATATAGGGGACCTAATAATGAGACAATCACAAATAAGGAAGCAGTTTAAAGACCTTGTGTGATGATGAATAGGAAACATGTTATGCAATGATCAAATAGCAACCTTCTGTTGGCAAAATGTAAAGCAAAAATGGGAATGTTGTTACGGCACTTCAAAACAAGAAAAGCTGAACACATGATATGCTTTATAAAAACATATGTTCGTAGTCCACTTGAATATTGCAATATGATATGGTACCCACATATCAAAATGGATATTGCACAAATAGAGTGTACAAAGGTCCTTTACAGCTAGAATAGAAGAAGTTAAGGACCTAGACTACTGGAAAGACTACAATCCTTAAAATTATATAGCTAGAAAGGAGAAGAGACGCGACATGATAATTCAGGCATGGAAACAGATAGAAGGAATAACAGAAAATATCATGGAACTAAAAATATCAGAAAGAGCAAGCAGAGGTAGATTAATAGTGCCCAAAACTATACCAGGAAAAATAAGGAAAGCACACAGGACATTAATCCACTACGCACCAGCATCGATAATGCAGCGTCTATTCAATGCGTTGCCAGCTCATCTGAGGAATATATCAGGAGTGAGCGTAGATGTTTAAGAATAAGCTCGACAAATATCTAAACTGCATCCCAGACCATCCAAGATTGGAAGATGCAAATATACCGGAAGATGTACTAGCAAAACTCTGGTAGACATTAGAGGCGCCTCACACTGAGGGACCTGGGGCAACCCGAACGAACTGTAAGGTCTGTAAGGTAAGGTCTCTCTCTCTCTCTCTCTCTCCTCTCTCTCTCTCTCTCTCTCTCTCTCTATCTTGCCAGTAAATGTATAGATCTACCAAAATTCTCTCTCTCTCTCGCTCTCTCTCTCTCTCTCTCTCTCTCTCTCTCATCTTGCCAGTAAATGTACGGTTTCTACCAAAATTCTCTCTCCGTCTCCGTCTCTGTCTCTGTCTGTTCTGTCTCTCTCTACCCCCCTCTCTCTCTCTCTCTCTCGTAGTAGTAGTAGTAGTAGCCATCTTGCTTGGTGAGACGTTCCCGGCGCGCATGTCTGATTAATCAACAGATATCACAAGTTTAACTTACGTCTAGAATTTGAGAAATATCTAGAAGTGTTCGTGAACTATCGGTGATAAGATTAGTGTGAAAATAGTAGGGTAAAGTGTCTACTTAGTTAGTTTATCAAATGAATGTGAAATACTGTAAATCAGAACAAGATGGCAGTAAGTTCCAAACTGTGGAAAAAAAATAAAAAAAGGCGAAATTTAGCCTGTTTGGCAGATTCGCAATACGATGAGGTAGCAGGAAGGGAACTGGCATTTCTCATCTATGAGATCAGCAACAGTTCTAACCAAAAAGATACAAAAGCATTCATAGATATATTAGAAGGATATAATCCTTCAAACTGGAACAATCAACAGAAAACATCTTGAAAATAATTGAAGAAGTTCCAAATAAAATCCAAGTGGTCAAGAGACTCATAAAGAAAATATACATAAACCAACATATTTCCGACAAAAAAAAAAAAATAAGGTGAACATTGTGAATATCCTAATTGATTGCATTAGGAAAACGAATGCCAAAAGCATGCAAACTGTGTAAGGTGTGGTATAGCATAGTTAAATCCACAAATCTATCAGAAAATGTCTGCATGCAACATTCCTACCCATCCACCAATATCTGAGGAAATGCAATATATGAAAAGAAAAGATACAGAATATTTTGCTCAACATGTCTATCATGGATAGACAATGTTATTAAATCAAGATTGAATGTACAAATAGTTGAGGATGAAGAAGAAGAGGAAGAGGAAGAAGAAGAAGAGGAAAACGGAAGAGAAGTAAACAAAACTGAAATGACAGAAAAAAATAAGGAAAACAAAGAACAAGATAAAAGTATGGATGCAGAGATACTCATTGATACTACATATAGGGCAATAAAGCAGCATAATACCTTACGAAGAAATAAATTACGATAATGACAACACAAAAGAAAATCCCGAAGAGGCTCTACCCAGATCTTCACAATGATGGGAAAGAGAAAAAACAGACAAAAAAGACAAAGTCTGCAACCTTTTGAAAAGAGGGAATTGCAGATTTGGAGAAAGACGTTACTACAAACATCCCAAGGTATGTCACAACTATGAAATATATGGTAAATGTGCATACCTAGACGGCTATGAGGATGATTGCAGAGATCTGCATCCAAAAATATGCAAAAACCTAAAAGAAGGAAAAGGATGTAAGTTCAACAAAAAATGTAAATATATGCACCCTGTAGCCATGAATCATAATCAAATAAATAATCAATCAAGTAATAAAATCCAAAATAAGAAAGAAACAAATAAAGAGAGGAATAAAGAATATCAGGTAAAAGAAAAAACCAAGCCATCAACGCGATATGCAGTGATGTCAGCAAAAAATTTCAAAGCCTCAGCTCCAAGATACTACTCAAGAGATAATAACTGTATTTATTATGCAAGAGGATATTGCAGATACGGAGAAAATTGCAGATTCAGACACAAAATGAATAATTATGATGAAGGAAGATTAAATATTATGGAAAAGTTGAATTTTTTAATGTCAGAATTTCTGGAAATGAAAAAAAGAACAACATACCAGAACAGGAAAGAGACATGGGAAAATCCTTATTATACCAATATTAAATGAAAGGGGAGAAAAACACTGCAAACCATCATAGTGATGAATGTGCAGGGTTTAGTTACGAGTAACTCAAAAAGAAAAATAGAGTACCTAGAAGAACTAACCCAAATTGAAAAGAAAATAGATATAATGAATATAAGTGAAACCTGGTATTCCCAAGAGACTGGGAATGATGATCAAATAAAAGGGTTCCAAACTTATAGATCAGATAGAAAAAATAGGAATTAAAGGGGGAACCGCAGAGTATATGGGAAAGACAAAAAACAAGGAAAAATATATGAGAAATATAGTAACTCAGAATGTGAACTAATAGCGGTAGAATTTGAATCTGAAAAATTAATGAACATAGTAATATATAGACCTCCTAATACTAATGGAGTTTGGTTTGTCTTAATAATAGAAAAATTGGATGATATATGTAGAAATCACAAGGACTGACTATTCTCCTTTCTGGAGACTTCAACTTCCCTTTCGTAGACTGGAAAGAATGAATAGGAGATTGTGTTTGTACTTATACTATAAATAAAAAAGAAAGTAATAGTAGTGCAGAAGATAAGAGGCAATTCGAAAAGCTATTAGATATGCTACTAGAATACAACATTCAACAAATAAATCACCTGCCAACAAGAAAGGAAAATACGTTTAGACCTAGTATTTGTGAACGAGATGAATTATGTTAAGAATAATAGTATATAATGGCGAGTATTTCAGACCATAATGTCATAGAATTAACAGTCCATTCCAAAACAAGTGAAAACAGAGATAAGCAAGAAATGAAAAAGTGGGAAGGCTTATGGAAAATACAACTTGTTACAGTTAATAAAAATATAAAATGGCCAGAAATAAATAAAGAATTAAACAAAGATTGGGATAACATTTTCGTAAGTGATGACATAAGGGTAAATACGGAGATATTATATAAAATATTAGAGAAAATAGTGGATAAATATATACCGAAGAAGAAAAGTAAACATCAGTCATGCATACCAAGAGACAGAAGGATCTTGTTCCAGAAAATCAGAAAGTGGAAAAAAGGTCTTGCAAAAGAAAAAAATGCATGGAAAGTTATAGAACTAAAAAGTAATTTAGATAGAAAATGCAGAAACAAAAGATTATGCAATCAAAAGAAAATGAAAAACGGTGGACTTGGAAAGAAAAAACCCTAATAAATATCAAGCAAAACCCCAAACTATTATACTCATACACAAAAAAGATGAATAAAAGAAGAATAGAAATAGGCCCTCTAAGAATTAAAGGGAGATTAACGAACGAAAAAAAAGGAAATTTGCAACATATTGGCAGAACGATACAAGAGAGAATTCACCCCTACAATAGATAATGAGATAATGATATAGAAGTAAGGGACGAAAATAGTGAATATTTAGCTGACATAGTATATTGAAGCTGATATTGTGCAGGCTATTAATAAAATTAAAAAATGGAGCTGCAGCAGGGCCTGATGGAGTTCCTTCTATCGCAAAGCCACTTGCAATATTATTAAGACAAAGTGTAGATACAGGCACGATTTATGATGAGCACAAATTAGCATATATTACCCCTATATTCAAAAGTGGATCAAGACTAGAGGCAAGTAATTATAGGCCTGTGAGTCTAACATCACATATTATGAAAGTGTATGAAAGGGTAATGAAGAAAAATATTATGAAACATTTAATAAAAATAATCTGTTTAATATAGGACAACATGGTTTCGTACCCGGAAAAATACACAAACCCAACTGTTAGTCCACCGTGAAAACATATACAAAAATATGAAAAGTGGAAATGAAACAGATGTGGTTTATCTAGACTTTGCAAAAGCTTTTGACAAGGTAGACCATAATATATTAGCGAAAAGAAAAGAAAATTAGAAAACATAATATAGTGGATAAAGTAGGAAGATGGTTTAAAAGAATTTTCACACAACAGAAAAACAGATAGTTTTATTGCAACGATGAGAAATCGGATGAAGCCAAGGTAATTTCCGGTGTGCCACAAGGTACGGTGTTAGCTGCATTACTGTTTGTTATTATGATTGCAGAACATAGACACAGTAATGTTAAGGACTCGGTAGTGAGTAGTTTCCGCGATGACACAAGAATAAGTAGAGAAATTACTTGTGATTGAAGATAGGAACGCGCTACAAAGAGACCTTAACAAAGTATATGATTGGGCAGAGGTAAATAGGATGGTATTTAACTCTGATAAATTTGAATCAATAAACTATGGAGACAGAGAAGGAAAGTTATATGCATAGGGAGGGGGACCTAATAATGAGGCAATCACAAATAAGGAAGCAGTTAAAGACCTTGGTGTGATGATGAATAGGAACATGTTTTTAATGCAACGATCAATAGCAATTCTATTGGCAAAATGTAAAGCAAAAATGAATGTTGTTACGGCACTTCAAAACAAGAAAAGCTGAACACAGATTATGCTTTATAAAACATATGTTCGTAGTCCACTTGAATATTGCAATATGATATGGTACCCACACTATCAAAAGGATATTTCACAAATAGAGAGTGTACAAAGGTCCTTTACAGCTAGAATAGAAGAAGTTAAGGACCTTGACTACTGGGAAAGACTACAATCCTTAAAAATTATAATAGTCTAGAAAGGAGAAGAGAAACGCTACATGATAATTCAGGCATGGAAACAGATAGAAGGAATAGCTGAAAACATCATGGAGCTAAAAATATCAGAAAGAGCAAGCAGAGGTAGATTAATAGTGCCCAAAACTATACCAGGAAAAATAAGGAAAGCACACAGAACATTAATCCACTACGCACCAGCATCGATAATGCAGCGTTCTATTCAATGCGTTGCCAGCTCATCTGAGGAATATAACAGGATTGAGCGTAGATGTGTTTAAGAATAAGCTCGACAATATCTAAACTGTATCCCAGACCATCCAAGATTGGAAGATGCAAAATATACCGGAAGATGTATTAACAACTCTCTGGTAGACATTAGAGGTGCCTCATACTGAGGGACCTGGGGCAACCCGAACAAGATGTAAGGTCTGTAAGGTCTCTCTCTCTCTCTCTCTCTCTCTTTCTCTCTCTCTCTCTCTATCTTATCTTATCTTATCAGTAAATGTATAGTTCTGCCAAAACCTCTCTCTCTCTCTCTCTCTCTCTCTCTCTCTTATCTTGCCAGTAAATGTATAGTTCTACCAAAATTCTATCTCTCCCTCTCTCTCTCTCTCCCTCGCCCCCACCCTCTCTCTCTCTCTCTCTCTCTCTCTATCTCTCTCTCTCTCTATTTATCTATCTATCTACCTATCTTATTCTGTCAGTAAATGTACGGTTCTACCAAAATCTCTCTCTCTCTCGAATACGTCTTCCCGGCTTCTTCAACATAATATCGTATCACCGAACGTGAATACAACAAACAGAAATTCTCTAGACGTAATTTCTGTGACTCGGTCTCCCGATATTGGCTTCATTTTCTCCCGCAATTAGTCTCGTCTGTCACGATCAGGAGTATAATAATTGTTCTCCAGACGAGTCGTTACGGAAATTGCGAAAGTATAAAAGGACATATGACAAAATTTGACTCTTTCATGTCAGTACATAATTAGAAACTTGATTCCCGGCTTTCGTATTCAATGGTTTTGCTGTGAGGAGGATTTCATGTTTGTATACATAAACACATCATATACTATATATATCTATATATATATATATATATATATATATATATATATATATATATATATATATATATATATATAGAAGGTAAAAGTTAAAAATAGTTTTTCATGTGCCTTTCATCTTCATATTATACTGTTGTATTACAGTAAAAAGACATTCATATATATATATATATGACGATCGCTCGTCTTTTGGCCAGACATTTGAACGAGGGAATAACATAATTAAGAGAGTTTGTTTTGGTGGTTATCTCCTTGGAGACGTTTCCAGAGTCCTGCCTGCCCTTCGTAACTTTTTTGTATATAATTTTTGAAAACGAAAAATCAATACGGCTGATGAGGTCTACTGTCAAGTAGACGAAAGCTCCCGTCTTTTATGTATTTTTAATACACATATTACATAATTGTGGACTTTGATTACTTGAATATATATATATATTATATATATATATATAATATATATATATATATATATATATGCAGAAGCTAGGTACTATGTCGTACCTGTAAGTAAATGGGGAATACATTTTAGTGAACAAGACCACAGCTGATGGTCGAAAGCTATAAGTTCCTGTACAAGAAATATATAATTATAAGCTACATAAGGATTTTACATCATTGTGGATATATATATATATATATATATATCTATATATATATATATTATATATATAATATCCTATTTTATATATATATTATATATATAATATCCCTTTTGCTAAAAAAAAAAAGGCAGTTGATAAAAATATGGAATTCCTCAGCAAGTGGGAGTTTGGACTCCCACGAAGTAGCCAGAGACACGACACAAGGAAAGACCAATAAAGGGCAGAAAAAAACGCGGTAACAATATTGAGTAAATAAAAAAAACTGCAACAGGAAGTGACAGAGAAAATTACTTCGAGCGTTTTCCCATCGTCTGTTATTATTAAATTGTTTTATTATTCAATTGTTTATTATTACATTGGCATCGGCTCCCTCGAGAGCGTCTTGACGAAGCCTTTTTAGGTCCCTCGATAATAAGTCTTATTTTGCTTTTTTCATTTCCCCAAATTTTGCTTTTACATTTCCCCAAATTTTGGGGAAATACAAAAGCAAAATTTTGGGGAAATGCAAAAGGAAAATTTGGTGAAATGCAAAAGCAAGATTTGGGGAAATACAAAATGAAAATTAAGGAAAATAAAAAAGCAAAACTTAGGAAAATACGTACTGAAAATTTATGGAAACAAAAATGCAAAATTTGGGCAAATACAAAATGAAAATTAAAGGAAATAAAAATGTAAAATTTGGGTAAATACAATAGCAAAATTTGGGGAAATGCATATGCAAATTTTCGTGAAGTACAAAAGCAAATTTTTGGGAAATACAAAATGAAAATTTGGGAAAATACAAAATGAAAATTAAGGGAAATAAAAAAGCAAAATTTGGGGAAATACAAAATGAAAATTTACGGGAATAAAAAAGCAAAATTTGGGTAAATACAAAATGAAAATTAAGTGAAATAATAAAGTAAAATTTGGGGAAATACAAAATGAAATTCTGGGGAAATTCAAAAGCAAAATTTGGGAAAATACAAAATGAAAATTAAGGGAAATAAAAAAGCAAAATTTGGGAAAATACAAAATGAAAATTAAGGAAATAAAAAAGAAAAATTTAGGGAAATATAAAAACAAAATTTGGGGAAATAAAAAAAGCAAAATTTGGGGAAATACAAAATGAAAATTTAGGGAAAAAAAAAAGCAAAATTTGGGGAAATAAAAAAAAGCAAAATTTGGGGAAATGCAAAAGCAAAAGAACTAATAAGGACTACAAAAGAAAGGAATAAGAGAAAAAGAAAAGCGATAAAGAAAGAAAGTAGGAGGGATAAGAAAGGAAAGGAAAGAAGAGGAAAAAGAAAAAGATGAAGCCAAAAATAAAGAAACAAAGGACGAAAATGGAAAGAAAGACCACCTAAATATTTTCCGTTCTAGTTTCACATTTCGAATCATCTTTATTCCCTGATTTCTTTCCCAATCTGGGGAAGAAATAGGGAGCTATTATTTCCCACAGACTGACGTTGATAATTCCCTCCCAGCAAACCTTGGAATAGGGAGAATGAATAGACTTTCAAATCGGTTTTATTTCGTATCTTTAATTATATTGCTCCCAACAAAACGCCCGCTTGTTATTCCTGGCTTAGAGAGAGAGAGAGAGAGAGAGAGAGAGAGAGAGAGAGAGAGAGAGAGAGAGAGAGAGGAGAGCGTATATTCATAAACATGTTATGATTATATATTCATATCGAGTCTCCCTTGGAATATTCAGTGAATTACGTAAGTATCTGATAGTTGGATAACTGTGGTGGGTTGCAGTCCGGGGGGATAAGGATATGGAGCTGACATCTTTATCCAAAAAACAGTGATATATATATATATATATATATATATATATATATATATATATATATATATTATATACATATATACATATCTATAAATATATATATATATATATACATATATGTATGAGAGAGAGAGAGAAGAAGAGAGACGAGAGAGAGAGGAGAGAGAGAGAGAGGAGAGAGAGAGAGAGACAGCACCAAATCTGTCAAGAAATCTAATTAAAAAGTGTAAAACAAATACGTTCAGTTTTAAACATTTTTGTAACTTACCCCATTTTGATTGAAGTGTTTTAGCTGTTATAGCTTCGGGAACAATATCCCAATTTTCTAGTAACAGTCGAAGACAATAATATAGAACAAATATGTAAAGCAAAAAAAAAAAAAAAAAAAAAAAAAAAAAAAAGCTAAAAAAAAAAAAAAATATATATTATATATCTATATATATATAGTATATATCATTATATATATATATATATATATATATATCCTATTTTCCCGTTTCTCTCCAACTCATCACCGAAATCGTGAGTGAACGGAAAACGAGGAATCACGAACAGAAAACGGCGAGTGGTTTGGATATCCGAGGTTAGAGGTCAGTAACTAATAATAATACTACTAATAATAATAATGGAGAAACGAATCCACAGTTATTTATATGTATATATATTTGAAGCTAAAGCTGTTTATTCTTTTAAATATATGTACATATACATATCTGTGGATTTATTTCTATTTTAAGACTAATGTTACTATGAGTGTTTTTTTTAAATAATAATAATAATAATAATAATAATAATAATAATAATAATTAATAATAATAATAATATAATAAAATAATAATAATAATAATAATGTGGCGCCGTTGCAGAGTGGGTTAGGTCGTCAATCGACAGGTTAAGCAACATTGGGGCTGGTCAATCGTTGGATGGGTAACCGCTCTCCTCGGCGTTGATTCCTTGGGAAAGGATCTTTACCATAATTTTCTCAGTCTACTCAGCTGTAAATGAGTACCTATCCCTGATGGAGTAGGGTCCAGCTATGGGTTAAATAGCAAAACTCAGCAATGATGGAAAGAAATGAAGGAATAAACGACAACGACGTAAATGGAACCTCTGGCAACAGAGGAGCTTCGTCCGGCAGCCAGGTATTCAACCCAATTGAAGGGGAAGACGGTCAGGTACTTGGAGGTCGTCATCCAGCAACTGACCACCACAACGACAGTAACCAACAGCCTGAGATTGGAGCTACAGAAGCAAACCAAAGGAAGAAATGGACAAGAGAAGAAAATAAAGAAATATGGAGATGCTACATCAGAAGCAACCCGACAGAGAGAGGATATAGAAGAAGGTTGGTCAACATCTGGAATGAAACAGAACAGAAGCTGGCAGACCAAGTAAGAAACATAAAGAAAAAGAACTGGCTCTCCCCAACAGAAAGAGAAGAACTGGAAAGGGAAATGTCACACGACAACGAATTACACGAAGACGAACTGAGAGACGATGCCACAGAAGACGACAGGGATGATGAGGTATCAAACAACAACACACGAAGAAACACCGACGAAGTAACAGACAGGACGGAATGGGTAGAAAAGATTAGACAATGGATGGAGCCTGATAGAGAGAGAATAAAGATCCCCTCCATGAAAGCCTACAACACCAAGAAATTAAGGGAGAAAACAAGTGAGGTCAATGAAATAATGGGCATAATACACACCACCAGTATCACAGAAACAAATAACTTGGCATTTGCAGGAGCAAGATTAGTAGGGCAGACTGATTGGGGATACGAACACCAACACCACCAGCACAAGCAACCCAACAGAAACCAAAACAGCAACCTCCTTGGAAAAGGCGCCTGGAAAAGCAAATCATGGTGATGAGATCTGACTTGAATAAACTGAAAGAGATGGCAGAAAAAAGGCTAAGAAGCAAGAAAACAAGGGAGGAACTCAACGAGAGATACAAAGTACAAGAGAGGGGACTAAACAACACAATAGAAGATGTAAAACAGAGGCTTAAGGCCAAAGCACATAAGATCCAACGGTACATGAACAGGAATAAGGGATACCAACAGAACAAACTATTCGGAACCAACCAGAAAAGACTATACAGCCAACTAAGAGGGGAAGACAACCACCAAGAAATTCCTGAAGCTGAACCAAGTAAGAGACTGGGAAAACATTTGGAGCAATCCGGTATCACACAACAAACATGCAACATGGCTCCAGGAAGTCAAGGAAGAAGAAACAGGGAGAATAAAACAAAGATTCACAGAGATCACGACAGACACAGTCAGACACCAACTAAAGAAAATGCCAAACTGGAAAGCCCCAGGTCCCGATGAAGTCCATGGATACTGGCTCAAAAACTTCAAGGCCCTACACCCACGAATAGCACAACAACTCCAGCATTGTACCTCAAATCACCATGCACCCAAATGGATGACCACAGGAAGAACATCCTTAGTACAAAAAGACAAGAGTAAGGGAAACATAGCCAGTAACTACAGGCATATCACCTGCCTACCAATAATGTGGAAGTTACTAACAGGTATCATCAGTGAAAGGCTATACAATTACCTAGAGGAGACAAACACCATCCCCCACCAACAGAAAGGCTACAGAAGGAAGTGTAGGGGCACAAAAGACCAGCTCCTGATAGACAAAATGGTAATGAAGAACAGTAGAAGGAAAACCAACCTAAGCATGGCATGGATAGACTATAAGAAAGCCTTCGACATGGTACCACACACATGGCTAATAGAATGCCTGAAAATATATGGGGCAGAAGAAAACACCATCAGCTTCCTCAAAAATACAATGCGCAACTGGAATACAATACTTACAAGCTCTGGAATAAGACTAGCAGAGGTTAATATCAGGAGAGGGATCTTCCAGGGAGACTCACTGTCCCCACTACTCTTCGTAGTAGCCATGATTCCCATGACAAAAGTACTACAGAAGATGGATGCCGGGTACCAACTCAAGAAAAGAGGCAACAGAATTAATCATCTGATGTTCATGAACGACATCAAGCTGTATGGTAAGAGCATCAAGGAAATAGATACCCTAATCCAGACTGTAAGGATTGTATCTGGGGACATCAGGATGGAGTTTGGAATAGAAAAATGCGCCTAGTCAACATACAAAAGGGCAAAGTAACAAGAACTGAAGGGATAAAGCTACCAGATGGGAGCAACATCAAACACATAG
>NC_061087.1:30253764-30281264 GCF_015104395.2 Macrobrachium nipponense | reverse complement strand
TCATTTCAGCCATGATAATGACAGACTTTCATACAGCTGCTAATATCATTTCAGATGATTAATGAAGACTTTCACTACAGCTGCTAATATCCATTTCAGCCATGATATGACAGACTTTCACTACAGATACTAGCAGTCGTTTCAGCCATGATATGATATGTTCACTGGAAAGAATGAAGAGGAACTAGTAGAGTGGAAGACAGAAAAAAAGATATCTCACTTATTACAAAAGATAAAATGAATTAGCAAATTTAATAAATAACTAAAAAAACTAAAAAAAAAAAGAGATTAAATTGCAAGAGCCGAAAAAAAGGTAAATAAATGAAAATCCTCATAAAGATTCTCTCACAGCATTTTTCCATTTCGTAAGACTCTCTCTCTCTCTCTCTCTCTCTCTCTCTCTCTCTCTCTCTCTCTCTCTCTCTCTCTCTCTCTCTCTGTCGTCTTTTGAAGAGAATGATATCAAAGACAGCTGTCATTTAATTAACAAACAAGGGACCGGAATTCATTTCTTTTTCATTTAGACCTAATCCTTAATACTCCTTTTCCGGGGTGGGGTTTTTTTTTTTTTTAATTAACCCTTCTCCTCTCTCTCTCTCTCTGCTCCTCCTCTCTTTCTCTCTCTCCATCTCATCGTCGTCTCTCCTCTCTCCTCTCTCCTCTTTAACTTTGTACCACCCATAAAGGCAGTCATGTTTGAAAAAAAATTTGCCTTCTCTCTCTCATTGTATATGATAGCATAAAAGTTGAAAAGCTTACCTCTCTCTCTCTACTCTCGTTCTCCTCTCTCTCTCTCTTCTCCTCCATCTCTCTCTCTTTTTCTCTCTCTTGTACATGAATGGAAATAAAAGGTGGAAAAAGGAAAAAAAGATTGGAAAAAAAAAGAGAAAATAATACTCCCTCTCTCTCCTCTCCTCTCTTCTCTCTCCTTTTTGGGTACCTCAGAAAGACAAGTTTGAAAAAAATTGTCTCTCTCTCTGTCTCATCCTTCTCTCTCCTCTCTCCCCTCTCTGCTCCTGCTCCTTCTCTCCATCTCTCGTACCTGATGACCATAAAACCACTGTGAAAAAAGAAAAAAAAACAATTTATTCTCCCTTCCCCCGCCCCCCCCCCTCCCCCCCCCTCTCTCTCTCTCTCGTCTCTCTCTCTCTCCATCTCCTCTCTCCTCTCTCGTACCTGAAAGTAAAAAATAAAATAAAAAAACACATCCTCTAGAATATTCCGTTTGATGTGTCCTGGGCTGCAGCCTTATCTGACCATGAAATAACTTATGCCGTGAAAGTCCCGAGATGGAAGGAACTGCTCACATGTCCCATTTATTTCCCGTCGAAAGTCAAGGTCCCCCTCGGATAAGGATGTGTGTGTGATAGAGTCCCTTCAGAAAAATATAGTTGGGAATATTCTGTAAAGGGATAAGTTAATTAAAATTGCGCCATCGAGGTTTTCAGTACCAGCGTATCAATCAAGGCCACCGAAACTGCTGTACGAGCCCACGGCCCGCAACGAAACCTTTAACCACGGCCCACTCGGTGGTTGGCCTGTCCCTATAATCGTTCCGAGATTTGCACGGATTTATGGCTAAACGTTAACCTTAAATAAAATTTAAAAAAAACTATTGAAGGCTTTAGAGGGCTTTGCAATTTGGTAGGTATGATGCTTGGAGGGTGGATGATATCGACTATACCAAAATATGCAGCCCTCTCTATAGTGACGGTTTTTTACTTTTCTAAATATTTGCTAAAAAAAAAAAAAAAAAAAAGTGTGACCTTTGTTACAGAAATCATCACTTTTGTTTAGCCAAAGTTTTTCACGTTTATGGTAATCATATTAGTTCATGGAGTCTATTGAAATAGTTTTTTATTTCTTTAAGGGTATGGGCTCCTACTTTGGGGGGGAGGGGTGGCCGATCGTAAGAGCTCGTAAAAATATTTGCCAAAAATACACTAATCAAGACAGGCTAATGAATTTATCAGGCATTTATTTGCACTATAATAACGCATATTCTCTGTGAGTTTTATCATCCTACAGGGAAAATAAATGATTTTATGTGAAAAAAAAAAAAATGTGAAATTCAGGGCCCCTTGTATTGAAGGTTATTTGATGATCGGTGAGAAACTACAGTCTTGAATAGAAATTCGGTCTGACAGAATGTTTGTATATCCCCCTAGAAACATGCACATAAAGTATTATCAAATAGAAACAGTAAGTAAGCACGTAATAACAAAAAAAAGAGCAACAACTTCAGGTAAGTTCCAGCGAAAGCCCCGCCGAAAAATAAAGGCTATAGTTAGGAAGAAATATTCATAAAAAAAAAATTTCAAACCTCGATTTAGGGACAAAAAAACCTTCGGAGAGATTGTAGTTATTATGTCACTTGATAGCCTAAAACATCTAAAAATTATATTATGTAGGACAAATCAAAGAAACCCCCCCCCCCCTTTTTCCCCCCCCGCCCCCACCGAAAAAACCAAACCAGAGAAAAAGCGAAAAAGCGATTTTTCTGAGGACAAGAAAACTTGAAAAATTTGTTTAGACACCCCTAAAATGGTTTTCTGAGATGAAACTACTCGTAGAAAACAAAACGTAGAAAAGACATCGATCAATTTAGAGGGATACTATACTATTTTTTTTTTATATTTGCGATTTCCATTATCGGCTGCGCTTTCGCTTCAGTTGTTGCTCTCTTTTTTTTTTTTTGTTACGTGCTTATTTTTACTGTTATATTTGATAATGATTTATGTGCAGGTTCCAGGTGGATATACACATTCTGTCAGACCGAATTTTCTATTCAAAGACTGTAGTTTCTCCACCGATCGCCAAATGACCTTCAGTACATTTTGTTTCCTTAAACATTTATTTTCTTAAAATCATTTATTTTCCTGTAGGATGATAAAGCTCACAGAGAATATGCGTTATTCTAGTGCTAAATAATTTTCCCTGATAAATTCATTAGCCTGTCTTGACTTAGTGTATTTTGGCAAATATTTTTACGATCGGCTCCCCTCCAAAGTGGAGGCATACCCTTAAAAAATGTGATTCTTTGTCCTTCAGATATAGTTGGGATATTCTGTAAAGGATAAGTATAAAATGCGCCATCGAGTTTTTCAGTACAGCGTATAATCAAGGCCACCGAAAATGCTGTACGAGCCACGGCCCACGAAACTTTAAACCACGGCCCGTGGTGGCCTGTCCTATATCGTTCCGAGATGCACGATTATGGCTAACGTTAACCTTAAATAAGATTAAAACTATTGAGGATATGAGGGCTGCAATTTGGTAGTATGATAATTGGAGGGTGGATGATCGATATACCAATTTGCAGCCCTCTATAGTGCGTTGACTTTTCTAAGATCGCTAAAGTGTGACCTGTACAGAAATTCATACGTTGCCAATTTTCACGGTATGGTAATCATATTAGCTTCATGAGTGCTATTGAAATAGTTTTATTTCTTAAAAAATGTGATTCTTTGTTTCCATCAGATATTTTGAATATATCTTATTTCGTATATTCTTCGTGAAAACCTCAGTTTCACTAATGAAAATGAAGATATGGCATATTTTTTCCCTGGCGATGCCACATCTGAGTTCAGGGGACCATATGGGTTTTAAGAGGATTTATTTAAAAGGTCATGGTCAATATCATTAAAGGATACTCGCACTCGATCACCCCCACTGTGAAAAGTATGGACAGCCCAGCCCAAATGACTCCCGTAAACGTCTTCACCCACCCCTGAGGAAGGGCGGCCAAGGAAATGGTCTATAATTTCCTGAAATACTTCATTTTATAAAAACACTCTTGAAGGTCCTGTAACTGATGTTTCGAAGGCTATCCAAAGAACATCTGAAGCAACAAAAGTGTTAGAAATAACTATTCGTAGACTTGAGAATCAAGAGAGGCGGGAAATATAGTGGAATCTCCAGTATTTCAAAAAAGAAAAGAAAGTGAATCCTGTGACTGACTTGGATGATTTTGATAAAAATGTAATGCAGAGAAGGAATGCGTGGTTGTCTTTTCCAAGGGCATAATAGATCTATTACTTATGAATTTATGTTTCAAGTCCAAACACCGGAGCCAACAGGCCACTCAGCGCATCTATAATTATAGAAAAGAGAAAGAAATAAAGAATTAAAGCTAAAGTAGAATCGGGAATGGAAAAAAAAAAAGTTTAACAGGGAAGAAGGAAACCCTTTCCTCGACTCACAAGGTCTAAAGCGAATCCTCCTAAGAAGGATTATATCTACGGGAAGCATTTAATGGGACTTACATACCTGTAATATGAACAACTCTGCCTTTTCTACCTGGCCCCACCCTAGCGATCTTAGAAAAGTAAACGCACTATAGGAAAAAACGTAAATAGTTCATGAAGACTAACATAAAAATAGGAGAAACTCGAATAATATATATATATATATATATATATATTATATATATATATATATATATATATATATAGATATATATATATATATAATATATATGGAAAATAAATAAAACGAACATATCCACGTGTTGAATTACTGTATCCCCTTCGAGCGCGGACTCGCTAACCAAATGGAAAAGGAATATATAAAGTAATCATAAATACAGGGATCTCTGTGTTCCAAGCAGCCGCTTCCCATTTCCCATTTCACATAAACTGCTTTACCGAGAAATGAGCGGTTGGAGGGTAATATATATATATCCAATCAGGAGAAGTATATTCCGCTGACTGGAGGCTTCATTATTATTGTCCCGCCTACTGTAATTTAATATTACTACTTACTGCTTGGCAACTAGGGGGAGAGAGAGAGAGAGAGAGAGAGAGAGAGAGAGAGAGAGAGAGAGAGAGAGAGAGAGAGAGAGTTCCAATATTATTTCTAAAGAAGGGGGAGTGACGTAAGTGAATTTAGAATTGACTGAGTGAATATATATACAATTACATACACATATATACATACATATGTGGAAATAGGTATATATTTACGTATATCTAATTTATATAGTATATACATAACATATATATTATATATATCAATATATATATCTAATATATATATATATATATATATTATAATACTATATATATATATATATATATATATATATATATGTATATATATATATATATACATCTTGTATGATTATAAATAATAAAAATTACCTAATTAAATACTTAAAATATTATCTCTCTCTCTCTCTCTCTCTCTCTCTCTCTCTCTCTCTCTCTCTCTCTCTCTCTCTCTCTCTCTCTATATATATATATATATAATATATAATTATATATATATAATATATATATATATATATATATATATATAATAATATACTTATATATATAAATGTGTGTGTGCTCGCTCGAGTTAAAAAAAAAAGGAGAGAGAACAAGAGACAGCAACACTTCCCTCCGATTTACGTAGATTACCAACATTTATTTTTCACGAAACGTCAAATCATCCGCTAAGAGGGACCCACCCTCCTGCATTATCAACATCAAATACATATCGCTGTATTCCCACTCTCCAGGTTGGGGCGTGAATTAAAAAAAAACTAAAAATAAAAAATAAAAAAGAATCCGTATCCCCTCATCATTATTCAACGGCATACATTTATATAAAATATATATGTTTATGTATATATACTATAACTATTGTATATGTATATATACATATACATATAAACGAAATTAATAAAATAGTCACATAACATCACTACAGGAATAATTACTGACAATTCAGGTTTTATTTTCGGCAAATCTGGGACAAAAATGATATACATAATATATATCTGACTACAGTCCACCATCAGGCTTCCTAAAAAACCAAAAATCCTAAAATTACCCCCCCCCCCAAATAAAAAAAATAAAAAAAGAAAATTTTCTATATATAATATATTTATATTTAAATTAAATTTCCTATTTCTGGTATATAATTAATATATATATATATCATTCGACTACAATTAGAATGTCCTTTTTAAATAATCAATTATTCCGCCCTTCTTATCCTCGGGAATTGATATATTTTTTCATATATGTACCGAGGGGGAATTTTTTAGTTGATAATAATTTCGTACCCCCATGGGATCGAACCACCGTCCAGTAGGACGGGGAACGAAATCAGGATCGGACAGTGACAGTCACTGTCCGATCCTGATTTCGTTCCCCGTCCTACTGGACGGTGGTTCGATCCCATGGGGGTACGAAAATTATTAATCAACTAAAAATTCCCCCTCGGTACATATATGAAAATATATCAATTTCCGAGGTAGAGCGAATATGATATTAAAGGACATTTGTAGCTCGAAAAAACTGATTTATATGAATCACGGTGATGTGATAAATATTCATGTTATATATCTATATTATATATATATATATATATATATATATATATATATATATTATATATATATATATAATATATATATATAATATGATTATTATATATAATAACCACCGATCTCCATAAAATTCCTCAAAAAATAAATAAAAAAAAATATATATAAAAACAAACTCATCCATACTCAAGAAATCTAAAGCAACCTTTGGGATCTTTCTATGCGAGAGAGAGAGAGAGAGAGAGAGAGAGAGAGAGAGAGAGTGTGTGTGTGTTTCACACCTTGGCCTGGTTTCTCTACCACCAAGTCTTCTCCTAGGGACGTCAACAGAGACAGGGAGAAGCGGCCCTTAGCGTCAATGTTGACGAATGGTCTTTAGCCTCTTCCCCAGTTCCCGGCACTACCTGCGCTCAGAGCACCATCCATCACGGAGCCAAAGTCTTACTGGACCTCAGAGGACTTTCAAAAGGAAGGAGAGAGATGTTTTCCGTCCTCCGTTTGTTTTTGTTATTGTTTTAGTCTCTTCAAGACAGACTTCTTGTTCTTGAGTGTACGTGGGCGAATACGATTGCTTTGATAAAGAGTTAAATACGATAATTTTTTTTTATAAAAAGGTAAATATGACTGTTTCTATAAAAAGTTGAATACGATTGCTTTGATAGAGAGATAAATACGGTTATATTTTATAAAAATGTAAATATGTTTATTTCTATAAGAAGTTAAATACGATTATTTCTATAAAATAATGAGTAAGATTACTTTTTACAAAAAGGTAAATATGTCTATTTCTATAAAAAGTTGAATACGATTACTTATATAAAAAAAATTAGTAAGATTATTTTTATAAAAGGTAACTATGTCTATTTGTATGAAAAGTTATATACGATTATTTTTATAAAATAATGAGTAAGAGTATTTTTATTAAAAGGGAAATATGTTTATTTCTATAATAAGTTGAATACGACTATTTTTATAAAAAGGTAAATATGTCTATTTCTATGAAAAGTTGAATACGATTATTTCTATAAAAAAACTAAATAAGATGATTTTTATAAAAATGTAAATATCGCTCTATTTCTATTCAAAAAACAGTCTAATAACTCGTATATGTTGTGGTTTCTATTAATAAAAAAATGAGTATCCGATTACCTTTTTTGGAGACAAGGTAAAATGATCTATTTCTATGAAAAGTTGAATACGATTATTTCTATAAAAAAACTAAATAAGATGATTTTTATAAAAATGTAAATATGTCTATTTCTATAAAAAAAATTCTAATACGATATTATTTCTATAAAAAATGAGTACGATTACTTTTTATTAAAAGGTAAATATGCCTATTTCTATGAAAAGTTTAATACAATTATTTCTATAAAAAATAAATAAGATTATTTTTATAAAAAATGTAATATGTCTTTTTCTATAAAAATGTTAATACGACTATTTCTATAAAAAAAATGAGTAAGATTACTTTTTGTTTAAAGGTAAATATGTTCTGTTTCTAATAAAAAGTTGAATACGAATTTTATTTCTATTAAAAACAAACAAAGATTATATAAAAAAAAATGTTAATACGACTATTTCTATCAAAAAAAAATGAGTAAGATTACTTTTTTTTTAAAGGTAAATATGTCTGTTTCTATAAAAAGTTGAATACGATTATTTCTATTAAAAAACAAAGATTACTTTTATAAAAAAAACCAAAAAAAAATGTTTTAATATACAACTGCTTCACTGAAGATAGTCCGTGATTTCATAACAAAAGCGATTGCTTTGAAGTAGAAATTATCCGAAGAGAGAGAGAGAGAGAGAGAGAGAGAGGAGAGAGAGAGAGAGAGAGAGAGAGAGAGAGAATTCTTCGATTTTGAATGTCATTAGCAAATGAAGAGAGAAGAGAGAGAGAGAGAGAGAGAGAGAGAGAGAGAGAGAGAGAGAGACCCTCAAAAAGCGAAGGTCATCATCAGCGTACGGAAGAAACCCCCGTTTATTAATTTGGCAAAAAAAAAAAAAAAAAACTTTAATTTAACCCAATTCAAAAGAATTGCTTAGGACCCTAAAGCTGGTGATGAGTGACGTCACGCTTTTCATTAAGTTTATAAGCTCAAAGACGGCCCTGGCAACTTCATGCTTTCCAGAAATGCTTAATCTACGTCATTAATACTCGCAAGGATGCTTGGGCGAGGCGACTCCAATAACATCATTGTCAGAAACTTCAGTGAGCAATATATCTCGAAGAGGACGTCGTTGAGTTGGAACTTAATAAGAAGCTCAAGCGAAGATGCTATGTAATACTACCCTTACTCTAATCTTCCTTAATATTAATACATTTTATTTATTTTATTTGTTTATTCCTCTTTCCTCATTTCAATAAAGTGGATCTCTTCTTTCTGTGTTTCCCTTTACCTCCTCTTTCTTCTTCCTGAAGAACACCATAATATTCTTTAGAAGCTTAAAGAATTTCAAGTCAGTGGCCCCTTTGGTGGGCCTGTTCCATATGAATAGATTTAATAATAATAATAATAATAATAATAATAATAATAATAATAATAATAATAATAATTAATAATAATAATAAATAATAATAATAATGAACCAAACAAAAACTTCTTTCAGTTTTCTTCTGAAGATGGAATAAGAAACCCACAAGATTACCGAGTATAACTTGTTTACTTGTAAGTATTTACATGGTATTAACACTCGAGTACTTTCAGGCCCTAGATGTAATAATAATAATAATAATAATAATAATAATAATAATAATAATAATAATAATAATAATAATAATGTGTTTAAGACAATGAAAAGAAGGAGTTGAAGTGGTTGGACAGCAAGATACAGAACAGCACAAAACAGAATACAGAATTCAGGCCATATGCCAAGCGCTGGGACCTATGACGTCACTCAGCGCTGAAAGGGAAATTTAAAGTAAAGAGGTTTGAAAGGTGTTAATATTTGTTAGGAGAAGGTTGAGGGAGGTAAGATGGAAGAAAGAGAACTCGAACGGAGGTGCAGTAAAAGGAATGAAAGGGGTTGCAGCTAGGAGCCGATGGGACGCTGCAAGGAGCCTTGAGTAATGCCTACAGTGTACCGCATGCTGTGTGATAAATGTGATAAAATGCAAGAATCTACTGATAGGAAACCCTACAGTTAAACTAAGTTCTAATAATGAGAGAGGTTGGACAGCAAGACTGAAGAGAGAAAGAGGGAATGTAGGTTAAGTATAAGGCTACAAAGTGGGTTCAGCTACAGCCCCTGTAGTATGCCTGCAGTGCGCATTGGTACCACGTTCCTACCGGGTTTCGTATTAAGTGCGTTAAATTGAGTCAGTCCAATCCACGATCGGCTGATTGTAATTTACATGGCGTGACAAATTTGAAGGTCACTGACGGCCGATTTGAGCCGCGATCTTGCCTTTTGAAAGGTTCGGGAAATTATTTTTTCCAAGTTAAAATTCGATTCCTTAAATGTCCTTAATTTAAACCACGGAGAATATTATTACAGGTTTAAGGCAAGAAGTACAACACTGTACCCAGGAAAAGGTCTTAATTATCCAGGTAAACTTTAATAAAAAAAATTGAACAGAAACTCTCAAAATTGGTATACCTCTCTCTCTCTCTCTCTCTCCAAAGCGTCCTGTTGCGATGGAATGCTTCGCTAATCTCAAATGAGTTTTGGGGCCGAATCTCACATCTCTTTTATATATCGTTTCCACGACTGGTGCTGAATGGAATGGGAGACGCTTCCAAAAAGGGGGTTGGAGAGAGAGAGAGAGAGAGAGAGAGAGAGAGAGAGAGAGAGAGAGAGAGAGAGAGAGAGAGAGAGAGAGAATCTTCTTTTGGTTATATCAGGCGATGTCTATCGCAAATGAAAACCGTCATATGCAGGCAGGACAAGAGAAAGGAGAGAATAATACAGATTTCACCTAACCGTCAGTAATCTCTCTCTCTCTCTCTCTCTCTCTCTCTCTCTCTAGGTTATGCCAAATGATTTCTACCATAAATCAAGCTATCTAGATTATATCGAAATTCAGATATGCAAGAAACTGAGGAAGAATAAAAACAAGGATTTCGCATGATCGCAAGCTCTCTCTCTCTCTCTCTCTCTCTCTCTCTCTCTCTCTCTGTGTCAGCCATTAACCATCCAATCTAGATATCAAATCTCTCTCTCTCTCTCTCTCTCTCTCTCTCTCTCTCTCTCCTTTCAACCATAAACCATGCAATCTAGATATTAAAACTCTCACTCTCTCTCCCCCTCTCTCTCCTTTCAACCATTAACCATGCAATCTAGATATTAACGCAACAAAGAACAAGATAAAAGTATGGATGCAGAGATACTCATTGATACTACATATGAGGCAATAAAGCAGCATACCTACGAAGAAATAAATTACGATATGACAACAGAAAAGCAAATCCCGAAGAGGCTCTACCCAGATCTATACAATGACAGGAAAGAGGAAAAAATAGACAAGAAAGACAAAATCTGCAACCTTTTGAAAAGAGGGAATTGCAGATTTGGAGAAAGATGTTACTACAAACATCCTAAGATATGTCAAAACTATGAAATATATGGTAAATGTGCATACTTAGATGGATATGGGGATGATTGCAGAGATCTGCATCCAAAAATATGTAAAAACCTAAAAGAAGGAAAAGGATGTAAGTTCGACAAAAAATGCAAATATATGCACCCTGTAGCCATGAATCATAATCAAATAAATAACCAACCAAGTAATAAAATCCAAAATAAGAAAGAAACAAATAAAGAGAGAAATCAAGAATATCAGGTAAAAGAGAAAAGCAAACCACCAATGAGATATGCAGAGGTGTCAGCAAAAAATTTCAAAGCATCAGCTCCGAAATTCTACTCAAGAGATAATAACTGTATTTATTATGCAAGAGGATATTGCAGAAACGGAGAAAATTGCAGATTCAGACACAAAATGAATAATTTATGATGAAGGAAGATCAAATATTGGAAAAGTTGGATTTTTAATGTCAGAATTTTTCTGGAAATGAAAAAAAGAACAACATACCAGAACAGGAAAGAGACATGGGAAATCCTTATTACTACCAGTATTAAATGAAGGAGAAAACACGCAAACCATCATAGTGATGAATGCGCAGGGTTTAGTTACGAGTAACTCAAAAGAAAAATAGAGTACTTAGAAGAACTAACCCAAATGAAAAGAAAATAGATATAATGAATATAAGTGAAACCTAGTATTCCAGAGACTGGGAATGATGATCAAATAAAAGGGTTCCAAACTTATAGATCAGATAGAAAAAATAGGAATCAAGGGGGAACCGCAATATATGGGAAAGACAAAAAACAAGGAAAAATATATGAGAAATATAGTAACTCAGAATGTGAACTAATAGCGTAGAATTTGAATCTGAAAATTGATGAACATAGTAATATATAGACTCCTAATACTAAAGAGTTTGACTTAATAATTGAAAATTGGATGATATATGTAGAAATCACAAGGACTGGACTATTCTCCTATCTGGTGACTTCAACTTTCCTTTCGTAAGAACTGGAAAGAACGAATAGGAGATTGTGGTTGTACTTATACATATAAAAAAGAGAGTAATATGTAGTGCAGAAGATAAGAGGCAATTTGAAAAGCTATTAGATATGCTACTAGAATACAACATTTCAACAAATAAATCACCTGCCAACAAGAAGGAAAATACTTTAGACCTAGTATTTGTGAACGAGATGAATTATGTTAAAGAAATAATAGTTTATAATGCGAATATTTCAGACCATAATGTCATAGAATTAACAGTTCATTCCAAAGCAAGTGAAAATAGAGATAAGCAAGAAATGAAAAAGTGGGAAGGATATGGAAAATACAACTTCTACAGTATAAAATAAAATAAAAGGTCAGAAATTAATGAAGAATTAAACAAAGATTGGGATAACATTTTCGTAAGTGATGACATAAGGGTAAATACGGAGATATTATATAAAATATTGGAGAAAATAGTGGAAAAATATATACCGAAGAAGAAAAGTAAAACATCATTCATGCATACCAAGAGACAGAAGGATCTTGTTCCAGAAAATCAGAAAGTGGAAAAAAGGTCTTGCAAAAGAAAAAAATGCATGGAAAGTTATAGAACTAAAAAGTAAGATAGAAAATGCAGAACAAAAGATTATACAATCAAAAGAAAATGAAAAACGGGACTTGGAAGAAAAAACCCTATTAAATATCAAGCAAAACCCAAGCTATTATACTCATATGCGAAGAAGATGAATAAAAGAAGAATAGAAATAGGCCCTCTGAGAATTGAAGGGAGATTAACGAATGAAAAAAAGGAAATTTGCAACATACTGGCAGACGAGATAAGAGAGAATTCACCCCTAGAATAGATAATGAAGATAATGATATAGAAGTAAGGGATGAAAATAGTGAATATTTAGCTGACATAGATATTAATGGAAGCTGATATTGTGCAGGCTATTAAATGAAATTAAAAATGGAGCTGCTGCAGGGCCTGATGGAATTCCTGCTATTTTGTTAAAGAAAGTAGTTCATTCTATCGCAAAGCCACTTGCAATATTATTAAGACAAAGTGTAGATACAGGCAAGATTTATGATGAGCACAATTAGCATATATTACCCCTACTTTCAAAAGTGGATCAAGACTAGAGGCAAGTAATTATAGGCCTGTGAGTCTAACATCACATATTATGAAAGTGTATGAAAGGGTAATGAAGAAAAATATTATGAAACAATTTAATAAAAAATAATTTGTTTAATAAAGGACAACATGTTTCGTACCCGGAAAAAAGTACACAAACCCAACTGTTAGTCCACCGTGAGAACATATTCAAAAATATGAAAAGCGGAAATGAAACAGATGTGGTTTATTTAGACTTTGCAAAAGCTTTTGATAAAGTAGACCATAATATATTAGCGAAGAAAATTAGAAAACACAATATCGTGGATAAAGTAGGAAGATGGTTAAAAGAATTTTTACACAACAGAAAACAGATAGTTATTGCAAACGACGAGAATCGGATGAAGTCAAGGTAATATCCGGTGTGCCGCAAGGTACGGTGTTAGCTGCAATACTGTTTGTTATTATGATTGAAGACATAGACAATAATGTTAAGGATTCGGTAGTGAGTAGTTTCGCAGATGACACAAGAATAAGTAGAGAAATTACTTGTGATGAAGATAGGAACGCTCTACAAAGAGACCTTAACAAAGTATATGATTGGGCAGAGGTAAATAGGATGGTATTTAACTCTGATAAATTTGAATCAATAAATTATGGAGACAGAGAAAGAAAGCTATATGCATATAAGGGACCTAATAATGAGACCATCACAAATAAGGAAGCAGTTAAAGACCTTGGTGTGATGATGAATAGGAACATGTTATGCAATGATCAAATAGCAACTCTGTTGGCAAAATGTAAAGCAAAAATGGGAATGTTGTTACGGCACTTCAAAACAAGAAAAGCTGAACACATGATTATGCTTTATAAAACATATGTTCGTAGTCCACTTGAATATTGCAATATGATATGGTACCCACACTATCAAAAGGATATTGCACAAATAGAGAGTGTACAAAGGTCCTTTACAGCTAGAATAGAAGAAGTTAAGGACCTAGACTACTGGGAAAGACTACAATTCTTAAAATTATATAGTCTAGAAAGGAGAAGAGACGCTACATGATAATTCAGGCATGGAAACATAGAAGGAATAGCAGAAAATATCATGGAACTAAAAATATCAGAAAGAGCAAGCAGAGGTAGATTAATAGTGCCCAAAACTATACCAGGAAAAATAAGGAAAGCACACAGGACATTAATCCACTACGCACCAGCATCGATAATGCAGCGTCTATTCAATGCGTTGCCAGCTCATCTGAGGAATATATCAGGAGTGAGCGTAGATGTGTTTAAGAATAAGCTCGACAAATATCTAAACTGCATCCCAGACCATCCAAGATTGGAAGATGCAAAATATACCGGAAGATGTACTAGCAACTCTCTGGTAGACATTAGAGGTGCCTCACACTGAGGGACCTGGGGCAACCCGAACAAGATGTAAGGTCTGTAAGGTCTGTAAGGTCTCTCTCTCTCTCTCTCTCTCTCTCTCTGGTTAATGTCAGACCATTTCTATCACAAATCAAAATCCACACAAGCAGGAAAAGCAGAGAGAGGGACAGGTCACTATAAATTTCACCCGACCTTGAGTAACCCTCACTACCTGTAACCTCACATGACCTGGAAAACAAGCATCCAAAACTGCTCCCCTCCGTACTCGAATCAATTGACCTCAATCGTGCCCTGGCTTTGTTCTCGCAACGGGTGACGAGAAAATATATATCCCTTCCATTTTCAAGAGCAATTGAAAGGAGAACGCCCTTTTTTTTTTCCTGGAACGAGTGATGGAACAACGCCTGGATGGTGATGCGTATAGAGGAAGGTGTGCCCTGTTGCGGAAGACCTCTGCAGCGAGAACTGAGCAAATTCATATATACAGGGACCTGTTTTCTGCTAGCTGACAGTCTCCTGGATTCTGGTGGGTCGGTTTTACCACCTGTTTTCTAGTGTTTATTTATCTCTCTCTCTCTCTCTCTCTCTCTCTTGTGCTCACGTGATTATAAAGAAAATCACCGAACGATAGCTTCATCTGTTCATCGTATAACTTGAGAAAATTGTTGTTGCTGCTACTCTCTGTGTGTGTGTGTGTGTGTGTGTGTGTGTGTTTGAAAACCGCCAGACTATTTCTATCACAAATCAAGAAATATTGACAATATAAAAACCCTAATCAGCAGGATACGAGAGAGAAATGCGGAAACTGTACCTTTCACGTGACGCAGAGTCCTCTCTCTCTCTCTCTCTCTCTCTCTCTCTCTCTCTCTCTCTCTCTCTCTCTCTCGATGAAATGTTGAAATCTAAAGGAACAGATAGAAGGCAACAAAGTCATATGTATTCAAAATGTTATCCCATAAATTTTTGCGTAAAAAAAAAACTCAAGATATCAATCACATTATTGATTTTAATACTTGATTTTCAGGACAACAGTGAGTTACTTAATTCTGTTAAAATAATATCTATTCAACGATGCAAGACTGATGATACTATCGGTAACAATCGATAGTATTATCGATAGTAATGGAAAAAAATTGAAATAGTTAAAGATGCCAGATTGTTTAATACTATATCGATAATAACTGATAGATTATCAATTGCATTAAAAAAATTCATATAATCAATTCTGCAATTCTGATATTACCATTGAAAGCAACTGATAGTATTACCAAAAGTATTGACTATATACTGATATACTATCAATACATGTTGAACGATACATGTTGAACGATACATGTTGAACGATATCTAACACACAAGCAACTCACCTAGACCTAATGAATGGTCAATGGATGAATACTTCGACGACATTCCTAGCTGGTCACCCGTCCAAGTACGGACCAGACCCTTGTTTGCCCAGCTTCATTGATCGTACGAATAAAAGAGAGAGAGAGAGGAGAGAGAGAGAGCAGTATAAAAGCCATAAGATATAAAAGAATGACGTCACGGAAACTATTATGGACGCCAACCGAAATGGAATCACTTCAATTTATTCGGACGTGGATCAAAATAAGGAATCCGATGCCAGAGTGTGGTGGGAATGAATGACTGGGAATGAGAAAATCTATTTTCTCTCTCTCTTCTGTTTCTCTCTTTCGAAAAAGGATATTCGACTGGGATTTGAAAAGCTGCGACTGGTACCAGGGGGCGGGGATGGGGGATGGGGGGGGGGGGGGTGGATTTTCAGTAAGAATATTTCTCCTGAAATGTGATGTGGGCGTTCGTGTTTTTGTCTGATCTCTGTTTTTGGTTTCATGTTTTTTGTCTGATCTCTGTTTTGGTTTCACTTTTTTGTCTGATCTCTGTTTTTGGTTTCATGTTTTTTGTCTGATCTCTGTTTTGGTTTCATGTTTTTGTCTGATCTCTGTTTTGGTTTCACTTTTTAGTCTGATCTCTGTTTTGGTTTCATGTTTTTGTCTGATCTCTGTTTTGGTTTCACTTTTTTAGTCTGAATCTTCTGTTTTGGGTTTCATGTTTTGTGTTGATCTCTGTTTTGGTTTAACTTTTCTTTTTGTTGATGTACTGTGTTTTGGTTTCACTTTTTTGTCTGATCTCTGTTTTGGTTTCATGTTTTAGTTTCATGTTTTTGTCTGATTTCTGTTTTGGTTTCATGTTTTTGTCTCATGTTTTTTTTCTGATCTCTGTTTTGGTTTCAAAGTATAAAATTCGCGCATGGACATATACACACATAATTACACAAACACACACATTTATATATCCATCCACACGTTTGTCTCAAAGATATGATACTGATGAGAGAGAGAGAGAGAGAGAGAGAGAGAGAGAGAGAGAGAGTGAGAGAGAGAGAGAGAGAGAGAGAGGGGGGGGAATGGGAATAATCCTTTATTCCCAAGTAAAAGGACTCACATTCCCGTTTCCATGCAGGGGAGGTGTATATCTGTCGACCATTTCCATGACAGTTGGAAGTTGGAATTCTATCAAATACGTCCACTCGAAGGATATGAAGGAACCGCCTCTTTTTCATTAAAAGATAAAACCTTTCCATTTCTTCGTAACGAAGGCAGCAAATGTATTTGATTTCAGCGGAAGGTAGAGGAAAATAAATTGAAATAAATTGTCCAATGCTTAACAGAGGTTAAGGAGCGTCTTGGGGAAATCTTGGGTTCTCAGTATATCTTTTTTTTTTTATACGGAATGGTGATTGTTATCATTATTACTGAAAATAATGGCTATTTCAGCCGCGTTTATTTTGTATAGAAGTTTCTCTACTCTTCTTATTACTGAATTTTTCTTCTGCACTCAAATTGGCTATTGAAACGCCAAATGGGGGATTCATTTGAGTACAGAAGAAAGGTCAGTAATATGAAGAGTAGAGAAACTTCTTTACAAAATAAACGCGCCTGAAAAAAGCCGTTATTTTCAATAAAACCAGTATTAATGAAGGTCTTCTTCCAGCATATTATTATTATTATTATTATTCATTATTATTATTATTATTATTATTATTATTATCATTATTATTATTATCAAAAGTAATGGCTACTTCAGAAGCGTTACGCTTGTAAAGGTTCTTCTCTATTTTTTGAATAGCGACTTTTCAGCACTACTTAAACAGGCTAGTTAGAGCGCCTAAGGAGGTCATTTTCAAATGCATAGTCAAGATCTGCGTATATATTTATATCTGTAAAAATTGAAACATAAATATAGTATACACTGATCTTCGACCCTGCATTTGAAAATGACCATCCATGGGGGCTCTAACTAGCCTGTTTAAGCATTGCTGGAAAAGGCGCTATTCGAAAAATAGAGAAGAATCTCTACAAGCGTAATGCTGCTGAAGTAGCCATTGCTGTTAATAAAGTATGTTTGAGAGAGCTTCCAAAGATTGTTAGTTTCAACCTCCCACCCCAGACACCACACTGCAGCTGTAACTGATCATGATGCAGAGACAGTGATTCTTCCATCGCCTCGGGGGAGACGCGAACCCGCAACATCTGAGTGGCAATTTCACGACACTAACCACTATACCAGCGGACCAGCATAATGATATGAGAAGTTAGGGAACATTACACTCGAATTAGGTCATGGGGAAATTGTAATGCACTCAGACTTACTTAACTTCCTAATCCACTCACACCATTTTACTTTTATTTTTTTTTTACTCATATTAAGATACAAACCACAATTAATATTATAATCACTGATACAAGATACACAAGTAGTGAATAAGCATTAAAATCACTACAAAATATTTTTGGTATATTTTGAGGTGTAAGTCATGTTGTGCAAATCTACACTTTTATTGAGGTTTGTGAAAATTCACTCATTTTAAAACACTAGGATAGAATTTATTCTTATTCTATCAATCCATCAAAGTCCACTCAATCAAATAAACAGGTTTCGTCATCTCTCGTTTGACGCAACAATCAGAAAGTCCTTGCAATCTGTGATATCAGAATAATACGCATTTTAATAACCAGGTAAAAAAAAGAACGATTCAAAAAGAGAAACGAGGGACGAGGAATATTAATTATTCCTCAAAGTCATTCCGGCCTCATTTGAACACCATCGTTTTCACAGAGAGAGACTTCTTTTAAAGGAGCAGGATGCAGTTCCTTTGATATGACGCTTCTCGTCTGATGATGCAGAGTAATTACGTTGTTCCTCTGAAGTTTTCGCTGTGACGAATATTTACGAATGCCATCTTGAAATCAACTGTTTCCTCGATGGCTTCGGGAAAATTAATCCTGGGTGTCTGTGAAATGTCGGGAAGAATCCAGCTTCTGGCTTTATCTCGTGCAGAAAATCATCAGCGATGGAGAAATTAATCCCGGTAGTATGCAGACTATCGAGAAGAGTTCGGCCAGTGGCTTTATCTCGTACGAAAACTTACCAGTGATGGCTGGTAGTATGTGAAATATCTTTATCTCGTACGAAAACTCACCAGTGATGGCTGGTAGTATGGAAAAATATCTTTATCTCGTACGAAAACTCGCCAACGATGGAGAAACGAAGAAGCAAAACGATTACGTTATGATAATCAGCCACCCTGGTGTTCGTTTATACCAGCCGTCTTCTTCCTCCCTGTATTTCCAAGATACAAGTGAAATTGGTTTGGCCACTGCCAGGTCACAGGACTCGGGGAAACGCAGGGGGGATAGAAAGAGGCCTCGTCCACGAAGGTGCTCTGCGAAGGATATGTCTTATCTCTGTCTCTGTCTTGGTGTTGCCCCTTTAAGACGTATAAGCAGTGAGGTAAACCGTATTTGTTACGTACGACTGGGTCGTGTTTCTCGTTTCGCAAGAATTCTCATGGATCCAGAAAGTTCTGTTTAGTCTGTAAGTCAGACATGAAAACACTAACACATACACACACACACACACACACACACACACACACACACATATATATATATATATATATATATATATATATATATATACATACAGAGAGAGAGAGAGAGAGAGAGAGAGAGAGATCGTCTACACCTCCCAGAAGGTCATACATGCAAATAAACACACAGATAAATTCTTCTGTTAAAACAGGATACGTGTCAAGTATAAAAGGCCCATTAAAACACTCTGGTTTAAAAAGCTAAGGACTATGTAACCATTGCACCAATGTAACTTCTTCTGTCCTTCACTCCTTGATAAGGGTGGAAGTTAGTCCACTGAAATAATAGTCCTTACCTTTAAACCAGAGTGTTTTAATGGGCCTTTTATACTTGTGATAAAAAATCTCAGTAGATACACGTGGCTTCATTGAATAAGCGAATACCACAGGGAAATGATAGGCAGAAATCCAAGCGCTTTCGTCTTTACTAAGTCATTGTCAAGGAACGAATGAAATAGAGTTGGAAAGAAAGTTACCAGGTAAACAAAAGGATCGAGAGGTAGAGAGAGAGAGAGAAAAAAAAACATCTGCACCTCCCAGAAGAAGGTGAAGAAGAAGAAGAGGAAGGTCACCCATGAAATGTGCAAAGTTACCAAACACCGTTAAATAGGGTCGGATCTGCAAATCACTTGAGAATTTCAAATGGGGGTTCTTCTCCACCATTCATAGTACCCAATGCCAGCACCTTCACGAAATTAAACAAACGCCAGGAGCGAACTTTCTCTCTCCTGGAGAGTCCTCCTCGACGCCCAAGTCGAGGGTTTAGTCAACTGGGATTTCCAGCGGAACCTGGAATAATAAATAGCGATTTTCTTTCTCTCTCGCAGTTTAAGTCGAGCGGGTTTTCTCGCTTTATTTCCAACCAATTGGTCAGGTAGATTTTGGATATCTTTATGGCCTTCATGTTATAACGTTAACCACTTATATGCGCCGTAAGAGAGAGAGAGAGAGAGAAAGAGAGAGAGAGAGAGAAAACTTACCTTACAGACCTTACATCTTGTTCGGGTTGCCCCAGGTCCCTCAGTGTGAGGCACCTCTAAGAGAGAGAGAGAGAGAGAGAGAGAAAGAGAGAGAGAGACTTTAATGATGAGGCTGCTAAACCCGATTCTCCCTCTTCCTCTCTCTCTCTCTCCTGAGACTATACCCTACAATAGTCACATAACCATCACGAAATCGTCCAAAGCTACGGTCAAAAATGCAGGATGAGAGAGAGAGAGAGAGAGAGAGAGAGAGAGAGAGAGAGAGAGAGAGAGAGAGAGAGGAAATAAAAAAAATAAACATCTCCAATTCGATACCAGCGACCTGTGAGGTGAATATATATATATATATATATATATATATATATATATATATATATATATATATATATATGAGTCAACATTTTCCTCCTCCCGCCCCTAGCCCTCCCAACTCCGGCCCCCCGCAACGGCTCCGAAAATGTATGACGTCAGAAAACCGCCAGTGACGTCAGCAGGAAGGTTCTGTTTGCCTTTTTACGCTATGATGAAACCAGATTAAACCGGGTTTTTTTTCTTTCTTTTTATCTCTTCCCCAAATTGTTTCCTCTAAATTACAAAATGGCCAGGAGTTGAAGAGGGCAATTATTGTTGATTCGCGAGAATTCTGTAAAAAAAATAAATAAATAAATAAATAAAAATTAAAAAATTGGCTGTTTTTTTTGTTTTGAGGGGAGATGTTTTTCTTTCCATCTGTAAGACTGATCGACAAGGTTTCCGTCATTTTTTGGGGGTGGTGGGGGGAGGGGGGCCCGAATGTCAGTCTTAAGGGGAAGCTTTTTCCCCTGTTTTTGTATATGTTATTTTTTTCAGTCTTAAGGAAAAGCTTTTTCTCCTGTTTTTGTATATGTTATTTTTTTCAGTCTTAAGGGAAAGCTTTTTCTTCTGTTTTTTATGTTTTTTTTAATTTAAATTTTATTCTTTTTTGGGAAATTCAGTGGCAAGGGAAAATTTTTTCTTAAATTATTTCAAATGTTCAATTATCACTTCTTTTTGAAAGATCAATCTTGAAGGAAAACGTTCTGATATGTTTGGCTTTCAATTTATTATTATTTTTATTTTTCTAAGGAAAGGTCAGTCGTAAGGGAAGAAGTTTTCCCGTATTTACTTGACGTTCGAAAATGTTTGTTTTACGAAATTTCAGTCTTAATGGAAAGATTTTATAGTTTTTTAAACGTTCAAAAGAACTTTTTTATTTTTATTTTTTCTTTTTTTAACGATCAGTTTTCTTCAGTCTTATGGTAAAACATTTTTTTCTACGATTTTTTTTTCACGCTCTGAGGAATACTGAAGCTTTAAACTCTTCTCCCCACCCCCCGCCCCGTTGTATCATTAAGTTGATTATGTCTACGATTAAAACGACTATTCTCTCTCTCTCTCGCTAGGTAACGCCAGATTATTTCCACCATAAATCAAGCAACTCAGATGATAGCGAGACCCTGACACGAAGGAAACAGAGCGAGTTTCTCTCTCTCTCTCGCTAGGTAACGCCAGATTATGTCCGCTATATATAAATCAACAAAGATGACATCAAAACCCTGACACGAAGGAAACGGAAAGGAAGAATATAGACTTAGCTTAACCGCAAGTTTCTCTCTCTCTCTCTCTCTCTGCTCGCAGCCTGAAAACCCACGTTCGATCTTCAAGGCTGCGAGAGGACAGGCATTTAGGACTCGTCCCTTTAAAAACTAATTGTGCCTGTGCAGTTTTAGGGTGTGAATTATGTACGTGACCGTTAATCCACTCAAGTGGAACGTTGAACTTGGATAAGAGAGAGAGAGAGAGAGATGACGAAGAGAGAGATAGAATGAGAGAGAGAGAGAGAGAGAGAGAGAGAGAGAGAGAGAATGGAAAAACCGTAGAGTAGAGAGAAAAATTTAAAATTAAAATCGGAAGTATATAAAATATATACGTGTAATATATATACTATATAGATATATATATATAGTATGTAAGTATGTATGTATGTATATATATATCTTTAAGCTAAGCAAAACCACTGGAATATAATGGCGTCGATTTCTTTATACTTATTTATTGGCGAAAGGAAATTCCTTTTACAGAAAAAACAGAATGAATCTAATGAATATTATTCCGGAAGAAAAACAGTGAATATAATGAACAGGATATGTTCGCTCATAACAGGGAAGGCTGGAGTCACTTCCACAGATCATAAAATATAGTGTCAATAATATCTATCAATTCGTAATTATATTTTATATTATATCATAAATTCTAAATTATAAGTGATGAATAAATTCATATGCACATACATTACGGTAGAAATACAAAAGCCAAACATATCAATTATAATATCAAAGCAGATTCCTGAGCTGTACCATTCTTCATCTCTCCCCTGCTTTCGTATTCTGTAAAATAAGCCATGCATGGCTCTCCCTTTATCTGTCTCTCCATCTATCTATCTACCTTTCCGTCTATCTATAAATCTATCTATCTCTGGGTATCATCACAAGTCCAGGGGTGATCACAGTCTTGCTCCCAAAATGAAAAGGAGATTTTAAAAAATCGTGACGAAATCATATTTAAGATATTCAGCTACTACACTTTTTTTATATTTCATGGATGGCGAAACCGCCGTTAAAGTGACAATGATGACTGCGACGCCAGATGAACCACAACCAGTTAATCGGGGATAGAAAAAGAGACACAAAGAGGTCGCTCGTACGAATGAGACAGCGATGGAGAGCGGACATGTTATACAATAGTATCGACAGCTGTAAGGTTCCCACGAAGCGTAAAATGCATAAGCGGTTAAAGCGAATAGATTATCCGTCAACTCGACAATAAAAAGCTACCGTCAGGTGGGGTTGCTCGTTTTTTCCAGCGATAATTCTAAGAAGGAAAGGGGGAGAAGGTGTATTCTCAGTTGCCATTCGCTACTGAAGTGCGAGACATTCGTCCTGGGCTTGCAATGTTTACATTCTGTATCGAACAAAAGGCAAGGCGACCTCAGGTGACGTTTAGCTTGGCGGGTAACGTGGAGCCAGAGGACTTGGTCTACGTTATGTTCAGTCGCCTACGAAAATAAGTGGAATGAGGAATTTAGAAGAGAGAGAGAGAGAGAGAGAGAGAGAGAGAGAGAACTGCTATATATATGTCTAATATATATATAATATATGTGTGTATTTATATAAGAATATATATACTATAATACTCACTCGCTGTGAACCTTGTATGTTGAAAACTCTCTCTCTCTCTCTCTCTCTCTCTCTCTCTCTCTCTCTCTCTCTCTCTCTCTCTCCAATAACCCTTTCACTCCAGTGGTTTGCTTTCACCAAGTATATTGTAATTCCTTCCCTCGCCATGAAAGCCTTCATGTAAAGTTAGAAGTTAACGAAAGACTTAAAAATACACAGGTCTGCGAAATACATATAATGATACTCTCTCTCTCTCTCTCTCACACACACACACACAACATATGGCATTCCCTCTGTGTCAAGTTTGAGCTAAATCACAAATCGAAATGAAATTTTTGTTTATTTCCATTTTCTGTTTTTGCTTTCAATCATCGGGACGCAACGCTGAATTCATTTCTCTTCTGTAGAGTGTCCCGACCTCTAATTGGCTCGAATCTTTTTGCCGTATTTGTTCCGGAAGCAATTTCCAATTATACTCCATCGCTCATCTTCATCATCTTCTTCTTCTTCTCCTCCTCCTCCTCCACTCCTCAATCACCAGGTCTTTCTCATGGTTTCACTTGAACAATTACGTTTTTTTTTTTTTTTTTTTTTTTTTTGTCCTTCTCGACCACATCTCTTTGGTTACTCCTGTTCCCTGTCAGAGATAGCAAGATAGCATTTCGGCCTTTGCTGTTCAGTTCTCAAGGTGATATTAGGTTTTTGCTGTTCAGTTTCAAAGGTAATATGATCCTTTTTGAAATAATTCATTTTGGTTTTTTGCTGTTCCTTTTCCAAGGTAGAATTTTGGCTTTTGCTGTTTAGTTAGCATTCTGCTTTTGCTGTTGATTTCCAAAGATTTCATCTTGGTTTTTGCTGATCCTATTCAAATATTGTACCTTGGCTTTTGCAGTTTCTTTCAAACGTAGACTTTTGGATTCTGCTCATCCTCCTCCTTCAAGGATTCCTTTTTTGTTTTTAGTTCTTTCCCTCCAAAGTTTGTATTTGGCTTTTCTTGTCAATTTTCAGTGCTTTCACCTTGGTTTATTGCTGCTCCTTTTCATATACCTATTTCATCTTGGTTATTGCAGTGCCTTTTCATATTTTGGTTCTGGGTATTGCTGCTACTTTTCAAAACACAGTTCTTTTAGATCCTGTTGTTCCTTCACAGGATAAAACTCACGCGAAGTTGAGGTCCAGAAATCAGCTGGCTGTCAGATTGCTGTAAAGCTTCGAATTCCTTCGTTATTTTCACCAAAGTTGTTTTTTTAATTAAAACTCCAGTCTTCCGGTGAAAGAGAGCAAGAGCGGAGCAACTAAATACATCAATAGAAATATTGCAAATAATAAAACTTCTGAAATTGACGTTTTTCGTCAAGAGATCAAACGTTTTTGCTTGCTTTGAACATTTATATTGATTATTGAAAGAGAGAGAGAGAGAGAGAGAGAGAGAGAGAGAGAGAGAGAGAGAGAGAGAGAGAGAGAGAGAGAGAGAGAGAGAGCTCTTAAGCAGCAGCAGTTTCCCTTACACCAATCGCCCTAAGCTTATTCTCTTTCTCCCATTGTTATTAATCTTTTCCAGTTAGGTTCCAGGAAGAACCTTGGCTCTCTTCGTACCAAGGGCATATGTTTAATGTGCTTTGTTAAACTGAAAAAAAAAAAAAAAAAAAAACGTTTGTTCGTGTTTATAATTAATAAAAAACGCCTGGTAAAGTTGCATGTCTTTTGTAATATTCCCCTTACCTAACATTGCATTGATAAGTCTTGGATCTTATTAAGAGTTATACAGAGGAGATAGACTCTTTTACTTATACGGATAAGTCTTGGATCTTATTAAGAGTTATACAGAGGAGATAGACTTTTACTTATACGGAGAAGATACTCTTTTACTTATACAGAGGAGATAGTCTCTTTTACTTATACGGAGAAGATAGACTCTTTTACTTATACAGAGAAGATAGACTCTTTTACAGAGTACCCTTGTAGTACTAAGTAAAATGTAAAATAAGTCATTATATCATCTGATTTATGACAATGACTATAGAAAATTAAAGTTAATAATTTAGCATACTCTGACACACACACACACAACACAGAGAGAGAGAGAGAGAGAGAGAGAGAGAGAGAGAGAGAGAGAGAGAGAGAGAGTAGATAAAACAGTCATTGCCAGCTATTCAGCATGACACACTTGAATGAGAGAGAGAGAGAGAGAGAGAGAGAGAGAGAGAGAGAGGAGTCACAAACCCCGAGTGGAGGAGGAGGAGGAAGAGGAGGAGGAGATGAGATAGCCATTGCTGATGTGGCGGTTCTTAAAGTTGCCTGCTTGCTTGCTTACTTTGCAGCATTTACGGCGAGACGAGACGCTCTCCGTACCTCTAATCTTCGCCCACTAATTAAAAACTTTAGCTCCGGTTATTCCGTAACTGGAAACAAAGGGCAGCTTCAGTTAAAGCTAAAGCTTTAAGGGACTCCTCCTCCTCCTCCTCCGAAAAAAAAGTCGTAGAATGAAGTCGGGATCCATAAATGATGTCGGGAATTAATTTCGCTTCTGCTCCGAGGAAACTGGAATCATATTTTTGCGGGAATTCTGCAGTTCCAGATCGAAATGCATCGAGGTTCTCTGTATAAGATCATCGTTGCCCAGTTTCAGGCTGAATAAATTGAGATTATAATAAGACTCACTGCACAATTTCAGACTGAATAAACTGCGGTAATATGTAAGACTCATTGCGCAATTTCAGACTGAATAACTTGAGGTAATACGCAAGACTCTCACTGCGCATGCGCAGACCGAAATAAACTGAGGTTCTTGGCAAGGCTCCAATTACGGAAATAAGGTTTGAAATCAACTAAAGTTCAGGCAGGGCTTCTTTGCGCAGGTGCATACCGAAATAAATAGAAGTTTCTCCTCGAGTCCCTGAGGATCTTTGTAATACTCTCACTGCGCAGGCGCAGACCGGAACAAATAGAGGTTCCTCTGAAGCTCCTGGGGATCTCCGCGAAGCTCTCACTGCGCAGGCGCAGACCGGAACAAATCGAGGTTCCTGAGGTTCGTCTAAAACTCTGGAGCTTCTTAAACGGATCTGTCTTTGGCAGGTGATGTCACGCCTGACTTCTCGACCAAAGATGTCGGGTGCATGGAGCCTTGAACGCTTCCAATACTTTTCCGTGTATTTTCAGGTCCTCTCTCTCTCTCTCTCTCTCTCTCTCTCTCTCTCTCTTTCATGTCTCGTGCCAAGTCAATACGTAATCGGGATGACTGTGTCGATAAAACTGCGTTTTTTTTTTATGTTTCAAACTACGACAAAACCAGAGCTTACAAAATGTTATAAAACTCTTTTCTTGTATAAAAAAACATTACTAATATAAAACCTATATCAAAAAGACCACCTAACAAGAAGATTTTTTTTTATTTCAAGACGACGATATTTGGTTTTTTTAAATTACAAAACTAAATATATATATATATATATATATATATATATATATATATATATATATATATATATATATATATATATATATATGTATGTGTGTGTGTTAGAAATTGCAGACATGCACTACGTCCAGCGACTTAAAAAAAACTTAATATGTAAAATATATATAATATCCATACATAACTGTAGATTTGTTTCTCCATTATCATTTATATATTAGCTGAAGGGAGTAGACCCTCACTCAACCATTTCCGGTTAAAAAGAGTGTCAGTAACAGTGGAATTAATTTTATATAAGATTTTTTCAATATTTCTGACTATTTTCTCTTCTTGAGGGCTGATATTTGCCAACAGCTGGCCGATGTATACATCATCTGGGTAAGAAAGGTAATTCTTCTTCATACAGACTTTATTTGGGCTGTGAATAAGTTAAATATGTCAAAAATAAAGCCACTTTACCAAGGAAAATTGCTCTCCTTACCCAAGATTGTCTACATCGACCGGCTCTTGGCAAATATCAGCCCTGAAGGAAATAAGATAGTAAGAAGAACTGACAAGACTTATATAAAGTCAACTCCGCTGATGCTGCCATCTTTTGAACCGAACATATTATAATT
>NC_061087.1:30221264-30248764 GCF_015104395.2 Macrobrachium nipponense | reverse complement strand
AAATAGAGAAGAACCTTTATAAAATTAACGCAGCTGAGGCAGCAATTGCTTTTAATAAAAACATGTTTACAAGAGGGTTTACTTCCAGCATACAACAACAACAATAATAATAATAATAATAATAATAATAATAATAATAATAATAATAATAATAATAATAATAATAATATAGTAGTAGTAGTAGTAGTAGTAGTAGTAGTAGTAGTTCATCTCCTTAAATGTCAGATTTCAAAAACGCCCAAAATTATCAAAAGCAACAAACGTCAACATTGCTGAAACGACTCCATTAACCTGTGCCTAACACTTTAGTAAATACAAGTCAACAACGTTTCCGCAACTTATCGCCAACACATCACGAACCTGTTGAATACAAGTCAGTGACTTATCGGTAAAATCCAGCCTGTCTCTGTTTGAAGACGGGGCCGTCGTTAATCGGAAACTTTCTGCAGACTTTAATGACGAAACTTAAGCTTGTAAGTAGTTTCTAAGTGATCTGGAGCTTCCCCATCTCTCCCCCCTACCTCCTCTCTCTCTCTCTCTCTCTCTCTCTCTCTCTCTCTCTGAGATAATCCTTGTAACTCTCCAGCTACCAACGGTTGATTGACATATGGGTACCTCTCTCTCTCTCTCCTCCAGCTATTCCATAGGTTGAATATGGGTACCTCTCTCTCTCTCTCTCTCTCTTCTCTCTCTCATGTGTACCTCACTCTCTCTCTCTCTATCTCTCTCCCCCAGCTACCTGGGTAATTTACTCTGATTTAACTCTTGTTTTTTTTTTAACTTTCATTTTCTAAGTACTCTATGTAAATTCGTTTCCTTGATTTTTAAAATATAATATAGATATGGATTCATGAAATAACCTAATTTGTTCTACATTTGATTATTGCGTTTTAAAAGACGAATGTAAATTCCTTGGGGGACGTGGCCATGGTAGCAGGAATAGACCAAATTCTTGGGGTTTTTGTATGAACATAAAAATAGAACATGAGGAGAAAAAAGGGGGTATTTCTTCCCTCCACCTCCCACCTCCTCCCTCTCCCACAACACCACAGCCTTTCCCTCGCACCTGCCCCATTCGTCTCCTGCAAAATGTAAACAAATAAAAAAAAAAATGGGGTTGCTTATATGGTAACATTGCTATAAACAAGAAAGGTGAGTTACACTGTCTTAATGCTGACGTTATTATTCAGTCATTTCTAATCGAAATATTTTAATATTTTAAAATATATCTTGATTCAAACTCCAGAAATTAAACAAAAACAAAGATCTAGACAAAATGGACAAAGAATCGATCACTTTATCGGTGTACTTTGGTCTAAGTGATACGGTAACACTCACAGTCTTGCCTTCTCTAACCTTGATACTTAAAAGACATGAGTGCCTTCATTATCACTTTAATTCCTCCTCCTCCTCCTCCTCCTCCCACCTGTCAGCCCTACATCATTCTTGGGGTTTCGTAATTTGTCACGAAAATCGAAGACCACGAAAATGATAGGGGGAACTATATTCTTTTGCTCTTTCGATGATATTCGTCAATTAGTAGGTACCACGTTGATTTGTATGGCATTACTTGTTGGTACTTAAGAACATCTAAAATATAATAATAATAATAATAATAATAATAATAATAATAATAATAATAATAATAATAATAATAATAATAATATAATAATAAATAAGTTAAAAATATCACAATTACATATTAAAAAATATATTTCTATGTAAAATCGAACAAAGACTTTCGAACGCCTGAACGGTGTTCCTCATCAGTGTAACGTTAAAATGTAATGGAGAGGATAGTTTCCTCCCGAAGAGCATCTAAAAAGGTGAGAGAAATCGTTAATGACTTTTTATGACTATGGTATCATAGCTTATCTGTAAAATTCAAATATATACACCAATTTTGACTCCATATTTGATCATGACCTCCATAGGCGTTCTACTAGCCTGTTTAAGTAGCACGGAAAAAGCCGCTATTCGGAAAATAGAGAAGAATCTCTACAAGTGTAATGCTGCTGTAGTAGCCATCACTTTTAATAAAATAATAATAATAATAATAATAATAATAATAATAATAATAATAATAATAATAATAATAATAATAATAATAATAATTCAAAAACTCAACGCCGGAAATATGATAAAAGCCATAAACACATGGGCAGTGCCAGTAATCAGATACAGCGCAGGAATAGTCGAATGGACGAAGGCAGAACTCCGCAGCATAGATCAGAAAACCAGGAAACATATGACAATACACAAGGCACTACACCCAAGAGCAAATACGGACAGACTATACGTAAAACGAAAGGAAGGAGGGAAAGGACTACTAAGCATAGAGGACTGCGTCAACATCGAAAACAGAGAACTGGGACAATATCAAAACCAGTGAAGACGAGTGGCTAAAGAGTGCATGGGAAGAAGGACTAATAAAAGTAGACGAAGACCCAGAAATATACAGAGACAGGAGAATGACAAACAGAACAGAGGACTGGCACAACAAACCAATGCACGGACAATACATGAGACAGACTAAAGAACTAGCCAGCGATGACACGTGGCAATGGCTACAGAGGGGAGAGCTAAAGAAGGAAACTGAAGGAATGATAACAGCGGCACAAGATCAGGCCCTAAGAACAAGATATGTTCAAAGAACGATAGACGGAAATAACATCTCTCCCGTATGTAGGAAGTGCAATACGAAAAATGAAACCATAAACCACATAGCAAGCGAATGTCCGGCACTTGCACAGAACAAATACAAAAAGAGGCATGATTCAGTGGCAAAAGCCCTCCCATGGAGCCTGTGCAAGAAACATCAGCTACCTTGCAGTAATAAGTGTTACGAACACCAACCTAAAGGAGTGATAGAAAACGATCAGGCAAAGATCCTCTGGGACTATGGTATCAGAACAGATAGGGTGATAAATGCAAATAGACCAGACGTGACGTTGAATTGACAAAATCAAGAAGAAAGTATCACTCATTGATGTCGCAATACCATGGGACACCAGAGTTGAAGAGAAAGAAAGAAAAAAATGGATAAGTATCAAGATCTGAAAATAGAAATAAGAAGGATATGGGATATGCCAGTGGAAATCGTACCCATAATCATAGGAGCACTAGGCACGATCCCAAGATCCCTGAAAAGGAATCTAGAAAAACTAGAGGCTGAAGTAGCTCCAGGACTCATGCAGAAGAGTGTGATCCTAGAAACGGCGCACATAGTAAGAAAAGTGATGGACTCCTAAGGAGGCAGGATGCAACCAGGAACCCCACACTATAAATACCACCCAGTCGAATTGGAGGACTGTGATAGAGCAAAAAAAAAAAAACAATAATAATAATAATAATAATAATAATAATAATAATAATAATAATAATAATAATAATAAAAACAGTAGTAGCTTTTGGATTATTACTCCAGTAATCGTACTTTGCTTTAAATGAATCACTAATTGAACTATTATTCATGGTTAAAAAAACCTATTGATATTATATACTAGCTGACCAACCCAGAGCTGCCCGGAAAAACTGAAGGACAACCAATAACTCTCTCTCCCCTCCCAAACTCCCTCTACTCTCTCTCCCTCTCTCTCCTCCCAAACTCCCTCTACTCTCTCTCTCTCTCACTACCTCTTCCCTCTCTCTCTCTCTCTCTTTCCTGTTAAGATAGTTGCCTCAGCTACATTGCCTAGCATTTTTGACATTGTATATCTCACACCGCCTTCCTATTAGGGTTGAACTTGGACTTTAAAGGGCACCAGAAATGTCACTATACATCTCAGTGAACCTAAAAAGCTATGGATTACTAATAGGTCGTTTCCTGTTATTTTTACATGCCACCCCTTCCCACCCCCTTATCACATCACTTCTACTGGGGGTGAACTTGGACTCGAAGAGCATAGGGAGTGTCACTGTTCATCTCAGCGACCTCGAAAACTATGGATTAGACACGATTATCGGTCGTTTCCAGTTTATCTGTACTTTTCACCCCCCTCCCCCACATACCCCATTTTGGTGCCAATGGTGTCTTACCCCCACAGTATTCTTTCCCAGATGCTAAGTTATACGTATACCAAGTTTGGCTTAAATTGCTTGATGCGTGTCAAAGTATATGATGCACATACACACATACATATATACATACATCTACTTAAAATATATATATATATAATATATATATATATATATATATATATATATATTACACATACACTGTACGGCTGGCCTACAAACAGCAAAAACAAAAGCAAATAATAGACATGAGAATATATGTACACATATATATATATATATTATTCTCGAAAAATAATGACGCTGGCTGACAACCTTGCCATATTGCCTTCAAAGACACAGAAATGTTATTATTATTATTATCATCATTATTAATTTTATTACCCTTTCCAAAGATAATGACGTCAGTTACGAATGCTGCCATATCACTGTCAGGTATTTATTACGATACAACTTTCCCAGGGGTACGAACTTGCTAAGGGGGAGATTTGCGTCTAATATAATGTCTTTTTGCTCTAGCAAATGAAAGGTACAAATAAGTTATCTATCTATAAATATATAATATACTATATATATTTATATACATATATATATATATATACTATATCACACATAAAAATACATACATATATACATAAGAAATATGGTTTACATATCAAAATACCTTCCTTCGAACACACACGAATAATATAAATAAACATAAATTTAAAAATACTATCAAATCCATCACATACCTTGCTTCCTTCTTCTTGTTAATCTTGTTACGAATATTCAGTGCCAATTTTCTCTCTATTACTAATATTTGCTTGGGTTTTAGTTGTGACATAAATGCGAATCTTGAAGTGTTAATTTTTAATTCTAATGTTTTCGTATTTTTTTAATTTTCAGTAATCAAGATAAAAAAAAGCTTTTCAACAATAAATCAAAACAGTAGCTTAAGTAATCAATTGGAAATGACTGAAATTTTAAAGTAATAAATAGAAAAAATAACTTTTGCAATAAATTGCTTTGGAAATGTATGAAAAATGGACTTATATTTGTAATAAACCAATAAAAATAAGTTTTAGTACTTGACAAAAAATCGTTTGCTTTGAAGTAATGAACAAAATGAAATATTAGGAAAATATTTTGGTATTCATCTGTCTAATTCAGCCTCATCGAAGCTTTCCTCATCTTGCTGTTTCAGAGGGCGACCTCTTTCCCTCCAAACATTGCTCCATTCTTGGACAGGAGTCTTTTGTGAATGACCATACACATCCTGGACAGCAGCCTTATCTTGGCCTTTTTACAAATCACATAGAGGAGCAAATTTCTTTCCAGGAATCTCCTGGAATGTGTGAGGTGACTCTGATGGCACTTGGAGTGGTGCTGGGTAGTGCTTTGTCGCACAGAAAAGGTGGGAGTAACTGGAGTTGGAGTGTGGAGTTTGGCGTTTTATTTCTGTTAATCAAAAACTCTCTGACAGCTGAAATCAGTGGATGCTCAACGCTCTGCTTGCAGATAATGAAAAGTTTATAAATACACGTATCCTGAAGCTTCATGGACAATTATTTCCCCCCAGTATCTTCCTTTGTACGGATGGTCAGAACGACTAGGCCTATATGCATGATTTCTCATGCAATAAGTCTGTGTTTTGGTATAATGGAGGCCAATTGTATCTTCAAGTGCTTCCTGATTTTCTCCCTTTGTACAGATGGACAAAAGTAGAGTACTCCTATATGATTGATTTCTCAAGCAATAAGTCTGTGCTTTGGTATAATGAAGAGGAATTGTCTCTTCAAGTACTTCCTGGTATGCCATTTGATTTACGGTGTTTACGTCACTGGGGAGACAATGAGACTAATTAGCTATTTCCAAGATCGCACCGTCAAGTGTTGTCAAGTTTCTGTTCATTTTTCTTATTTCCAGCACATGCTGCGCTTTCCAACATTCCAGCACATGCTCAGCACATTCAATTGTCTCAAAAGCAAGCGCTGGGTTATATAATATCATAATATACGAAGAATAATGATTAAAATGACGAGAATTTTCCCACCGAATATCTAACGGCAGAGATGTCGTCTGCCTGGTCAACTCGTACTTACGCTACAGGTGATATTCATCTTCCCCTCATTTCTCCAATAAATTCTTCACCATCGTCACTGTCCGTCCACTGGTGAATAAAGCATTCACTATCACTCCTTACGAAGTAAATATCAATAGCGGTTATGGTAATATTTAAAAGCCGGATATTATCACACAAAATCACGCACTCTTATACTCACGCCGAAAGTGACAAGGATACTGAGTCAGTATCCTTGTCACTGACCGTTTTTATGGTAATTAAATCAAGAGACAACGAGATGGCAATAGTACACGTGACGTTTTGTTTCCTTGAAGTTGTTAATGAAATTAGTAGAAAAGATGCTTCACAAAAGGCGCAGAAACCTTGTTTAAACGAGTCGAAAAAGCAGACGACGGAGCTGTATGAGTTTAAAAATGTTACCGTACTGCGTTCAGAAACGATTTACAGTTAGCCTGTACATTAAAAAAAATTGGTCAAGGCAGGATTCCTTATCAATTTATAATCTAAAATATGCATCAGTGCTGAGATAAGAGTGAACATGGTCTAGAGTCACTCTAGACTCCATATAGTTAGACTAGCACCGACTAGTCCTAATCGGCGCTACTTTTGCTCACCTATTTCGAGGTGCTAATACTAAACACCGTTTGGTAATTGTAAAGTAGATGCCTGTTATTAATATATAATATGTCGACCGCACAATTCACAAATGGGTGTACTATATATACTCTGATCCCTCTGGGCTAGTACTAAGCACGGCGTCCCAGGGAGCTTCCGCCATGTCATAGCACCTTGGAGCAGGCGACGTGTACAACCAAATAGTCAAGTGTTAAAAGACAATTTCAGACACTTTTCTCAACCATTGGGTTAAGAATATTACCGTATTGTGTTCAACAACGAGTCACAGTTAGTAGGTAAAATTCGGAAATGGAAGGATTTCTTATCAGTTTGCAATCTAAGATGAGAATGAATATGGTCTAAATAGTTTGGCCAGTGTTTAAGATTAGTCTAGGCACTTTACTCCACTTGCTCTTGGCTGGATTCTGACCTTTTTCTTAAGACTGATTGAAATATAATTCGTTTGGTCAGTATGCACGACTCCTGGTCATCATAATTTCACTGTAAACAACGTAGGACTTCGACCTTTACTGCTAGTACTATTTTCTTGGGTGCTCCTTTCATCTTGAAGAGGCTTTCCCGCCACTTATATGAAAGTGAGAGGATTAAATTGCTATTTCATTCCGTCTATCATCAGACTGTGGAATGCTTTGTCTATTTTTCTGGTTCTTATAACATTCATTCTTCCAAGAAACGGATGCGAATTTATAATCAATATTTCTGTAGTTATTTCAAAAGCCTAACTAAACATCAGCAACATGAATGATTGAAGGAATGATTCATTATGATTTTATAGATGTAATAAGGATAATAACACTAACATTATCATTATCATTGTCATTATTCGCCCTTCGTTTATTATACCTCCCTTATTACCTCTTTCTGAGCCCATTTATCTTTAACATGTGATGGATGTATAAAGAGGAAGTAAGGGAGACAGTACCATGGAACATATTGTATGCGGATGATATTGTTCTGTGTGCAGAGAGCAGGGAAGATCTGGAAGTGAAATTGTGAAAGATGGAGACAAGTACGGAGGGACATAGGAATGAGAATAAGTAGATCCAAGACAGAATATATGTGTACCACCACTGAGGGGGATGATAGAGAAAGTATTCAGCTTGGTGGAGAGCAAATAAGGAGAGTTGATAAGTTTAAGTATTTGGGATCTTTTGTTAACGCTGGAGGAAGTATGGAAGAAGAAGTAAAACATCGGGTACAGGCAGGCTGGAACAACTGGAGAGCGGCCTCGGGAGTTCTTTGTGACAAAAGAGTGCCGCTTAGGTTAAAAGGAAAATTTCACAAGACGGTGGTAAGAACAGCAATGCTGTATGGTACGGAAACAGCAAGCATGAGAAAAGCAGAGCAGAAGAAGATGGATGTGGCAGAAATGAGAATGCTTAGGTGGATGTCTGGGGTAACAAGAGTGGATAGGATCAGAAATGACTACATAAGGGGGTCAACTAAGGTGGTGGAAGTATCAAAGAAAGTGCAGGAGGGGAGGCTGAGATGGTATGGACACCTGTTGAGGAGAGATGAGGACCACGCTGGGAGACATACTATGGGAGTGGAGGTGCAAGGAAGAAGAAAGAGAGGGAGACCAAGAAAGAGATGGAAGGACTGTGTGAGAGGAGATTTACATGAGAAGGGAATTGATGAGGCAGAAGTGCAAGATAGAAATAGATGGAAACGGCTCATCCGAAACGGCGACCCCATATAAAAATGGGAAAAAGCTGGGAAGAAGAAGAAGAAGAAGATTACCTCTTTCTATGGTCCTTTGTACGTCTTTGTTGTTTATGAGTCTTCTATCTTCTTTTTAGGTCTCCTTCCTCTCCTGTGCACGAATCTAACGCCTTTCCTTCATCACTTAGCGTCTCTCCTTTGTTCCCTCTCTCCATCTTCCACCGTTTCTGTCTCTCATCTCTCTTATCGCCGTTTTTATTCACTTAAATTTTTCAATTCTGTTAGATGTTGAGATTCGCCTCCTCGAAGCTCTTTTGTTTACATCGACAGGATATCCTCCTTGGAGGCACAAACGTCTCCGCCCACACACTGACAGACAAATTGTATTCCCGCTCCCTTCGTCTCACTCTCTCTCTCTCTCTCTCTCTCTCTCTCTCTCTTTGCCTTCGTTATTATGAGATCATCGACGTCTCCTCTCTCTCTCTCTCTCTCTCTCTCTCTCTCTCTCTCTCTCTCTCTCCCAAGAGAACGAAGGAATTGGAAAAGCGAGCGAAGGAGGCTGAGACGAAATCGCCCTCTCGTCTGCCATTGAAGACAATTACACATCGGACCTTCAAACTGGATGCATCTTACCAAGTCATGTGACGCTCTTGGCCGTTACAGAGAGAGAGAGAGAGAGAGAGAGAGAGAGAGAGAGAGAGAGAGTTACAAGGATTAGGACGTCTCAAAAACTTTGTTAGTCCATCCGAGGAGATATCGTGTGCTCACTTATCTCTAGGAACAGGTTTTACTGTGATTTCACAGCGAGAGAGAGAAGAGAGAGATAGGGAAAGTTGTTCAGGGAGAGATAGACTTCAAGATACAGAGAAAGAGAGAGATAAGGAAATTTGTATAGTGAGAGATAGACTTCGAGATACAGAGAGAGAGAGAGAGATAGGGAAGTTTGTATAGTGAGAGATACAGAGAGAGAGAGAGAGATAGGGAAAATTGTATAGGGAGAGATAGGCTTCAAGATAGAGAGAGAGAGGTGAAGAGAGATATAGGAAGATTTATATAGGGAGGGATAGACTTCAAAATAGACAGACAGAGAGAGGCAAAGGGAGATATATAGGAGGAGACGACCACCAAACCCTGACCAACAGAGACGAACTCGACCTCCGCCTGGGACTGACGTGGATCATCTCACCCCGACCAACGACAGAGACGACCCTCACCCCCATCCAACTCACCCCCATCCAGCAGCAAAGCTCGTTAGTTGTCGCTCGGCGTCTAAAATTGGTCCCAATCCATAAATCACTCCTGGATTCATATGCGAATGGTAATTGATTTATTCATTAAAAAGTCTCTGGGGTGGTTTCTGCTTTCGTCGTCTCTGCTCCTTCTTCTTCTTCTTTTTCTTTTTCTTCTTCTTCTTTTTCTTTTTCTTCTTCTTCTTCTTCTGGAATTCGAAGTTATATTACGACAGATTCTATTTCTTGAAATTGAAGTCGACAATTTACGTGGTTCTCTTAAACAGTAGATGTCCGATTTTATCCCTATCAGTTGAGGCATTATGCCGGTAGAGAATAATAGTAATAATAATAATAAAGACATTATATAAGGGAGTAAACCTTTCCCGAGGGCAGTATCATTGACAATTATAGCTATTATAATAATAATAATATTGTATAAGGGAGGAGACCTTCTCTGAGAGCAGTAGAATCGCCTATTATAGCTATAATAATAATAATGATAATAATAATAACATTGTATAAGGGAGGAGAACTTCTCTGAGGGTAGTAGCATTGACTGTAATAATAATAAAAATAATAATAATAATAATAATAATAATAATAACATTGTATAAGGGAGGAGACCTTCTCTGAGGACTGAAGCATTGGCTATTATAGCTATAATAGTAATAATAGTAATAATAATAATAATAATAATAACAATAAAAAATAAATATAAACGAGGACGGACACCGCTCCAAGATCAGTCCACCCTCAGCTTCCCAGCCCGAGGATGTCTGGCAGCTCCAGACGAAAGCTCGCTTGCTTCAAGAAAGAGAGAGAGAGAGAGACATATATATATATATCGTTAATGACTTAGATAACTATGGTATCATAGTTTATCTGTAAAATTCAAATAATAATAATAATAATGATAATAATAATAATAATCGAAGAACCTTGTTACCTTCACATTACTAGAATTCCTTTCCATCTTTTACAATGTGACTTTGCTGTGTCACATTTTCTACCAGAAATCATGTAACCCCCAGCGGGTGATCACATTTCCGCTTGTGTACACCAAGCGTTTACCTTTGGCGCCAATTCCTTTGACGACCGAGATCTACGTTCCTTTTGGCGCCAAGCACCTACAGATCAGTCATGCAGTCAATCAGTCCCTCTCTCGAGTTTCCCTAATTGATAAAAGTCTCGGTTGTTTGACATACTCGTGACGGGCGCAGCTAACGGGAAAGAAGACAGTGGTTTTAAGAATAATAAACTCTGACGGGAGTTTGTTTTGAAGAAGCCAAAGCACATATATATTCGTTTTCAGTCGTCTAGCAATGGCCACAAAGTCGGCTTTGAGCGAGCGTAGTCAAAAGTCAAGTAAAATCTATAGGTAGACGTTTTTCCATGGGCGTGACCTCTTTGTGATTATGGGACGAATTCTCGTTTCCCGCTACCGGACGCATATTCCTGAATTGTGACCAAGTCTAGACCCTTCCCTGAAAATAGCGGGGCTCCATATCTTAAAAACTAACCTTAGAACCTTATCTAAAATAATCCCTTCATGTTTCCCATATCCAAATTACCACTAGTTCACTTCTCTGAACTAGCCTGATCTAACTTAACCCAACCTAACCTAACCTGACCTAGAGTCATGGCAAAAAAACCAGGGCTGGTTCAAAACTATCTAAAAAAAATGGGGCGCCATATCTTAAAAACTAACAGTAGAATCTTATCTAAAATAATCTCCTTATGTTTCCCATACCCAAATTACCACTAGTTCTCTTCTCTGAACTAGCTTGATCTAACCTAGCCCAACCTAACCTAGGGTCACGGCACAAAAACCAGGGCTGGTTCAAAGATAGCTAGAAAAACGGGGCGTCATATCTTAAAAACTAGGAAAGAATCTTATCTAAAATAATCTCTTTATGTTTCCCGTACCCAAATAACAAGTGGTTTACTTCTCTGAACTACCCTGATCTAATCTAACCTAACCTAACCTAACCTAACCTAGGGTCATCTTGCTAATTGGCTTACCAAGCATCAAAAAGCGTATTGAAAAGTAACAAAAATCTATGGATAGAATTTTTTCCAGAGGCACGAGGTTTGACCGCTTTGTGATTCTGGGAAGCAGACATCATAATTACTTCACATTTCTTGCACTTGGAACCAAAGGCTTTCCTGTAACAAGCGCATCCAGAGAGTGCAAAGACTTCGAGAAATTAAGAGGGCATTGTGGCTATTACAATTACATATGTATCTGGTCAGAAGTGACCAGTAGATTCTGCACATAGAGGTGAGTTTTGTTTGAAGATCCAAGTAGATTTGTAGGTTTGTAAGTAGTGCAATGAAATAAAAGTGTGTTCTAGTAGATATTTCTATTTGCAGTCACCTGACAACAATAATATACAAGGAATTTGTGAATCAGTCGAGCATTGCATATATTGCCATTAAACCAAGATGGAATATATAAAGGTTTATAGATGGTAGACTATATATTTGTCGGCTTGAGTGAACGTTCGATTTTAAAAAGGCTTGAAACGTATAGTGCAATTCCCGTAGGCTTTTTAATTACAAATCTTAAGACTTAATGTATGAAAATAGAACCTAATGAATAATCCAAACTGTATCACTAATTACGATAATTGTTTTTGCTGGTTAGTTGATGCAATATATAACTGCATCGTACTACGATTGTTGAATTATAAATAAAAATATTTATTTGCAAGGAAAATGGTAATAATGAAAAATATGTTTCCTGGTCTCTGTACAAGACGAAGACTGAATATGACAGAAATATTTTAGATTAAATCAAGTCTCTCTCTCTCTCTCTCCCTGTATGTCTGTCTATTATCTACCTATAGATCTATCCATTTATCACTCTCATATAATATATATAGATAGATCTATATATGATATATATATATCTATATTATTATATATAATAATAATATAAGATATATATATAATTATAAGATTATATATATTATTATCATATATATATATATATAGATATATATCTTATATATCTAATATATATCTATATATTATAATATATATATATATATATATATATTATATATATATATAGATATAGATATATATATTATACTAGATATATATATATATATTTATATATATAGATATCTATATAATATATAATATAGATGATCTATATATATTATATCTATATATATCTATATATATATAATATATATTAATATATTATAGATAGATATAGATAGATATATATATATATATATATATATATAGATATATATATATATATATCTATATATATATTATTCTATTTAGATATACTATAAATATATATATATATATATATAATATATATATATATATCTATATATATATAAATAGATATTTGATCTAGAATATATTTATATATATATATATAACTATATATATATATAATATATATATATATATATATATAGATATATGTGAGTGTATGTATATGTAAATGCACAAACATACAAACATACTTACATACTTATAACTCACAACAGAGAGAGAGAGAGAGAGAGAGAGAGAGAGAGAGAGAGAGAGAGACCCACCGACAGACAAACATACGGAAAGACAGCAGAAGAGGCATTATTCCAACACATCCACAACCATCGATTCCAAGTGTCACTCATCAACTCATCCGTCAATGAACTGCAAACCCAGAGCCGACAACTACCCCACTGAGGGAGGGGGCTGGGGGCCCCCCGAGCCAACCGGGGAAACCCCGCCGTCGTTAAACCATAAAACTAATTGAGTGATAAACCCATAACTGGTTGTCAAAATCCTCTATGAAATATTGGCTGACAAATCGCGACGACGTTGAACAGAGTCGTGAATAATGAGGACGATTCGACATCTGTATGTCTATCTGGCTCGTGTGTGAAGCGCAGCTGTGCAGAGAGAGAGAGAGAGAGAGAGAGAGCGAGAGAGAGAATTACAAGGAGTTACAAGGATTAGGACGTCTCAAAGACGTTTTATTTTAACCGAGGAGACATCGTGTGCTCACTTATCTCTAGGAGCAGGTTTGAGAGAGATCACTTGATACAAAGTACTATGGAAAGAGAGAGAGAGAGAGATCTTGATACATTAAACTTGATACAAAGTGTATGGAAGGAGAGAGAGAGAGAGAGAGAGAGAGAGAGAGAGAGAGAGAGAGATGGCAAATAAATAAGAACGAAGTAATTAACCAGAAATCTTTATTTAGGATAACGTTCATTATATTCAGACTTTTATCCAGCAATCGTGTGTTTGCACCGATATCGTTGTTGCCAGATGTACGACTATGGATCCTTTAACCTTAAATAGAATAAAAACTACCGAGGCTAAAGTGCTGCAATTTGGTATGTTAGATGATTGGAGGGTGGATGATCAACGTGCCAATTTGCAGCCATCTAGCCTCAGTAGCATTCAAGATCTGAGGACAGAAACAAGTGCGGACCTAAGACGGAGCAGGTCCAGCAACCTCATGCCGAAATGATATACTGAGAGCCCCTTTAAGGTCAACGCCCTTTGGGACAAGACACTTGATGTTGACATTTGGAAATCCGTGTTGTGTGTCTCTCTCTCTAAGCCTCGTCCTGTAGGACGTCCTCTATACTTAGTTACTCGCCAGGACAGGATCAAACGGCGACATCTGAGCAAACAGCGTAGCCAGCAAGCGAGACGCTGTCTGGATTCCAGGAGCTTCGGGAGACTGGATTCCAGGTTTTTGTGAAACAAACTGGATTTGGAAATCAAGTGACAACGGGGCGATGAAGTTGTGTAATGGTTCTCAGTCGAGAGATATATATTGGAATTATTAGCTTTTTTTTTCATGTATACTTTAGGATCTTTCTTTCTCTCTCTCTCCCTCTCTATCTCCTTCCTTCTCTCTATCTCCTTTCCTTTCTCTCTCTCACCTTCCCTCTTCCTCTTTCTCTCTCTGCTTCCCTCTCTTTCTCTCTCTATCTCCTTCCCTTCCATTCTCTCTCTCTCCCTCTCTCTTTCTATCTCCTTCCCTCTCTCTCTCTCTCCTTCAGTTTCTTTCTCTCTTCTCCTTTTTATCTCACTTCCCCTCGCCACCTTTCTTTTTTATTTGCTTCCCTCTCTTTCTCTCTCTCTCTCTCTCTATCTCCTTCCCTTTCTTTCTCTCTCTCCTTTCCTCTCTCTCTCTCTCTTCTGCTCTTTCTCCTTCAATCTCTTTCTCTCCTTCCTTTTATCTCACCTTCCCTCTGCTTCCCTCTCTCTTTCTCTCTGCTTCCCTCTCCCTCTTTCTCTCTCTGCTTCCCTCTTTCTCTCCTCCCCTCTCTCTCAATAAAAAAAAAGAGTATTGCAAACGACTACCCAGTTCCATGTGGAACCCCTAACTTTGCTGATATAAATCTAATCCTCTCCTACTCCCCCCCTCTGTCCCCTCCCCCCCTTCCCCTTACACCCTCCCCCCCCCCCCCCTGCACGTTTCCCTTTTCACACGAGAGGGCAGTAATGAAGCATCGACTGTAGTATATATTCATAGAGGCAAATGAATCCCGTTTTCATTTGTAAAAAATCCACTGCAACACATTGAAACGGCAGAGTCCTGCTGGCTGAATGGAGAGAGAGAGAGAGAGAGAGAGAGATTTACAAATACAGAGAAAGATAGACTTCAATATAAATATATCCTAGAGAGAGAGAGAGAGAGAGAGAGAGAAAGTAATTAAATACAGAGAGATAGAGAGATATAAATATTAAAAATCCAGAGAGAGAGTTTATAATCAGAGAGAGAGAAGAGAAGAGAGAGAAGATAGAGAGGAAGTAGACTTCAAATATAAATATATCCGAGAGAGAGAGAGAGAGAGAGAGAGAGATTTAATAGATACAGAGAAAGATAGACTTCAATATAAATATATCCTAGCGAGAAAGAGAGAGAGAGAGAGAGAGAGAGAGAGAGAGAGAGAGAGAGAGAGAGAGAGAGAGATTAATAAATACAGAGAAAGATAGACTTCAATATAAATATATCCTAGAGAGAGAGAGAGATAAACATGTAATACAGAGAGGGAGAGAGAGAGATATTTGTATAGATAGAGACAGACTTCAATATAAATATATCATAGAGAGAGAGAGAGAGAGAGAGAGAGAGAGAGAGAGAGAGAGAGATACTTTAGGATAGAGACAGACTTCAATATAAATATATCAGAGAGAGAGAGAGATTAATAAATACAGAGAAAGATAGACTTCAAGATGAATATGTAATAGAGAGAGAGAGAGAAAGAGAGAGAGAGAGAGAGAGAGAGAGAGAGAGAGAGAGAGAGAGAGACAATGGCTGAATTATGTCTCTCAGTATTGTATATTATTTTTTATTATATCCAAGACACAAAGTGGCATTTTAAGATTGTATCTGCTATTTTTACATGTTCTCTTGAGCCCTACAAAATTAAGATGGTTATTATCTATTTAATATTTTTGGAAATAGTTTAATATATATAATAAATAATTTCCTTCATTTTTGAAGGTTTTATTGCTGGTTTTACATTACAATGATGATTACGTTCATTTTGAAAGCAAGATATAATTTTGTTTTGGCAGAATGATGGTGACACGAAAAGCATAGCATGGCAAGCTCTCTCTCTCTCTCTCTCTCTCCTCTCTCCGTAGCTGCACCCTGCTAAAGATACGGCCAAGAGCCGAGCGTCACATGACTCGGTTAGGTGCCCTCGGTTTGAAGGTCCGAAGTGCAATCGTCTTCAATGGCAGACGAGAGAGCGATTTCGTCTCAACCTCTTTCGCTCGCATTTCCAATTCCTTCGTTCTCTTGGGAGAGAGAGACACACAGAGGAGACGTCGATGAACTCATAATAACGAAGGCAGAGAGAGAGAGAGAGAGAGAGAGAGAGAGGAAGGGAGTGGGAATATAATTTGTCTGTCGGTGTGTGTGTGGGCGGAGGCGTTTGTGCCTCCAAGGAGGATATCCTGTCGATGTAAACAAAAGAGCTTCGAGGAGGCGAATCTCAACATCTGACGAAGGGAAAAATTCAAAGTGAATAAAAACGGCGATAAGAGAGATAAGAGACATAATTGGTGGAAGAGGGAGAAAGGGAATAAAGGAGAGGCGTCAAGTGATGAAGGAAAGGCGTTAGATTCGTGCACAGGAGAGGAAGGAGACTTAAAAAGCAGACCGAAGAACCAGTAAACAAACAAACATGGAAGAGCTTAGGAAGAAGTAATACGATATGTATGAAAAACGAAGGGCGAGTAATATAATATTGATAATGATGATGTTTGTGCTATTATCATTATTAAACATGTAATATTATGATAAATCATTCCTCCGTCCATTTTTGTTGCTGATGTTTAGTTACACCCATGTTGGGCATCGTTATACTAACATCCTTTTAGGAAAAAACTACGCTAGAAATAAATCATAATATTCTTATCCGTTTCTTGGAAGAATGAATGTTATAAGAACTTGGGGGGGATGGGGGGTTGGGGAGACAAAAAACATTCCACAGCCTGTTGATGGATGGAAGGAAACCGCTCCTTAGCCCTCAGTCTCACATAAATGGCGGGAAAACCTCTCCAAGATGAGAGATACTCTCAGCAAAATAATATTAGCAGACAGAGCCAAGGTCTTGCGGTGTTTACAATGAAGGTATGATGACCAGAAGACATGGTAGTAGACCAGACGAATTGTCTTTTAATCAATTTTAAGAAAAATGAGAGAAAAAAAGGTTAGAATTCAGCCAACAGTAGACGGAGGAGTGTGTGAAATCATCGTAAACACTTGACTTTTATTTTACATAGAGACTATAGACTAGAGTCTAGACCATGCGTATTCACCTCTGCTTAGCATTGATGCTTATTTTAGATTACAAACTAATAACAAACCCTTCCATTTCCATTTTCTTTATATACAGACTGAGGGTAACTCATTGTTGAACACAAAATGACAACATTCGTAACCCAATGATAAATTAATCTCGAAAACTGACAATTCTATCTAGAGTCTAGAGACTATATTCACTCTCCACTTGGCATTGATGCTTATTTTGGATTATAAATTGATAATGAATCCTTCCTTTACCAATCTTTTATATATAAAGACTAACTGTAACTCACTGCCGAACTCAATATACCAACATTCGTAACTCATCGTGTCGACAAATACTGTTTTTTAAGCGTGAAGTTCTTTTAACCTGCCTCCTTTGAAGAGCCACTCTTCTACCACCAATTTCATTAACAACTTCAAGGACGATTTACCAATTAGGAAACAAAACGTCACGGGATACTGTTGCCATCCTGTTGTCTCTTAATTTGTTGGCTATCGAAACCAGAAGTCTAGAACCGCCGGGCGAACGTTCAACGTTCAAATGTCAGTGTCTGTTAGACTTCCGGTGTGTGTATCCGTAAGTGCGTTCATTCATTTCCGGTTTTTATTCATGGCGATTTAATCACCGCAATGGCCGATGAGGTAAATGAATGTACGGAGATTATGCGGAAAGGAAAGAGAATGGACAGAACCTTACGGCCTTACCTTACCTTACAGACCTTACATCTTGTTCGGGTTGCCCCAGGTCCCTCAGTGTGAGGCACCTCTAATGTCTACCAGAGAGTTGCTAGTACATCTTCCGGTATATTTTGCATCTTCCAATCTTGGATGGTCTGGGATGCAGTTTAGATATTTGTCGAGCTTATTCTTAAACACATCTACGCTCACTCCTGATATATTCCTCAGATGAGCTGGCAACGCATTGAATAGACGCTGCATTATCGATGCTGGTGCGTAGTGGATTAATGTCCTGTGTGCTTTCCTTATTTTTCCTGGTATATTTTTGGGCACTATTAATCTACCTCGCTTGCTCTTTCTGATATTTTTAGTTCCATGATATTTTCTGCTATTCCTTCTATCTGTTTCCATGCCTGAATTATCATGTAGCGTTCTCTTCTCCTTTCCAGACTATATAATTTTAAGAATTGTAGTCTTTCCCAGTAGTCTAGGTCCTTAACTTCTTCTATTCTAGCTGTAAAGGACCTTTGTACACTCTCTATTTGTGCAATATCCTTTTGATAGTGTGGGTACCATATCATATTGCAATATTCAAGTGGACTACGAACATATGTTTTATAAAGCATAATCATGTGTTCAGCTTTTCTTGTTTTGAAGTGCCGTAACAACATTCCCATTTTTGCTTTACATTTTGCCAACAGAGTTGCTATTTGATCATTGCATAACATGTTCCTATTCATCATCACACCAAGGTCTTTAACTGCTTCCTTATTTGTGATGGTCTCATTATTAGGTCCCTTATATGCATATAGCTTTCTTTCTCTGTCTCCATAATTTATTGATTCAAATTTATCAGAGTTAAATACCATCCTATTTACCTCTGCCCAATCATATACTTTGTTAAGGTCTCTTTGTAGAGCGTTCCTATCTTCATCACAAGTAATTTCTCTACTTATTCTTGTGTCATCTGCGAAACTACTCACTACCGAATCCTTAACATTATTGTCTATGTCTTCAATCATAATAACAAACAGTATTGCAGCTAACACCGTACCTTGCGGCACACCGGATATTACCTTGGCTTCATCCGATTTCTCGTCGTTTGCAATAACTATCTGTTTTCTGTTGTGTAAAAATTCTTTTAACCATCTTCCTACTTTATCCACGATATTGTGTTTTCTAATTTTCTTCGCTAATATATTATGGTCTACTTTATCAAAAGCTTTTGCAAAGTCTAAATAAACCACATCTGTTCATTTCCGCTTTTCATATTTTTGAATATGTTTTCACGGTGGACTAACAGTTGGGTTTGTGTACTTTTTCCGGGTACGAAACCATGTTGTCCTTTATTAAACAAATTATTTTTTATTAAATGTTTCATAATATTTTTCTTCATTACCCTTTCATACACTTTCATTATATGTGATGTTAGACTCACAGGCCTATAATTACTTGCCTCTAGTCTTGATCCACTTTTGAAAGTAGGGGTAATATACGCTAATTTGTGCTCATCATATATCTTGCCTGTATCTACACTTTGTCTTAATAATATTGCAAGTGGCTTTGCGATAGAATGAACTACTTTCTTTAACAAAATAGCAGGAATTCCAATCAGGCCCTGCAGCAGCTCCATTTTTAATTTCATTAATAGCCTGCACAATATCAGCTTCATTAATATCTATGTCAGCTAAATATTCACTATTTTCATCCCTTTACTTCTATATCATTATCTTCATTATCTATTCTAGGGGTGAATTCTCTCTTATATCGTTCTGCCAGTATGTTGCAAAATTTCCTTTTTTTTTCATTCGTTAATCTCCCTTCAATTCTCGAGGGCCTATTTCTATTCTTCTTTTATTCATCTTCTTCGCATATGAGTATAATAGTTTGGGGTTTTGCTTGATATTTAATAGGGTTTTTCTTCCAAGTCCCGTTTTTCATTTTCTTTTGATTGTATAATCTTTTTTTTCTGCATTTTCTATCTTACTTTTTAGTTCTATAACTTTCCATGCATTTTTTCTTTTGCAAGACCTTTTTTCCACTTTCTGATTTTCTGGAACAAGATTCTTCTGTCTCTTGGTATGCATGAATGATGTTTACTTTTCTTCTTCGGTATATATTTTTTCCACTATTATCTCCAATATTTTATATAATATCTCCGTATTTACCCATTATGTCATCACTTACGAAAATGTTATCCCAATCTTTGTTTAATTCTTCATTAATTTCTGACCATTTTATATTTTTACTGTAGAATTGTATTTTCCATATCCTTCCCACTTTTCATTTCTTGCTTATCTCTATTTTCACTTGCTTTGGAATGAACTGTTAATTCTATGACATTATGGTCTGAAATACTCGCATTATAAACTATTATTTCTTTAACATAATTCATCTCGTTCACAAATACTAGGTCTAAAGTATTTTTCCTTTCTTGTTGGCAGGTGATTTATTTGTTGAATGTTGTATTCTAGTAGCATATCTAATAGCTTTTCAAATTGCCTCTTATCTTCTGCACTACTATTACTCTCTTTTTTTATATGTATAAGTACAACCACAATCTCCTATTCGTTCTTTCCATTCTACGAAAGGAAAGTTGAAGTCACCAGATAGGAGAATCGTCCAGTCCTTGTGATTTCTACATATATCATCCAATTTTTCAATTATTAAGTCAAACTCTTTAGTATTAGGAGGTCTATATATTACTATGTTCATCAATTTTTCAGATTCAAATTCTACCGCTATTAGTTCACATTCTGAGTTACTATATTTCTCATATATTTTTCCTTGTTTTTTGTCTTTCCCATATATTGCGGTTCCCCTTGATTCCTATTTTTTCTATCTGATCTATAAGTTTGGAACCCTTTTATTTGATCATCATTCCCAGTCTCTTGGGAATACCAGGTTTCACTTATATTCATTATATCTATTTTCTTTTCATTTTGGGTTAGTTCTTCTAAGTACTCTATTTTTCTTTTTGAGTACTCTAACTAAACCCTGCGCATTCATCACTATGATGGTTTGCGTGTTTTTCTCCTTCATTTAATACTGATAGTAATAAGGAATTTGTTTCCCATGTCTCTTTCCTGTTCTGGTATGTTGTTCTTTTTTTCATTTCCAGAAAATTCTGACATTAAAAAATCCAACTTTTCCATAATATTTGATCTTCCTTCATCATAATTATTCATTTTGTGTCTGAATCTGCAATTTTCTCCGTTTCTGCAATATCCTCTTGCATAATAAATACAGTTATTATCTCTTGAGTAGAATTTCGGAGCTGATGCTTTGAAATTCTTTGCTGACACCTCTGCATATCTCATTGGTGGTTTGCTTTTCTCTTTTACCTGATATTCTTGATTTCTCTCTTTATTTGTTTCTTTCTTATTTTGGATTTTATTACTTGGTTGGTTATTTATTTGATTATGATTCATGGCTACAGGGTGCATATATTTGCATTTTTTGTCGAACTTACATCCTTTTCCTTCTTTTAGGTTTTTACATATTTTTGGATGCAGATCTCTGCAATCATCCCCATATCCATCTAAGTATGCACATTTACCATATATTTCATAGTTTTGACATATCTTAGGATGTTTGTAGTAACATCTTTCTCCAAATCTGCAATTCCCTCTTTTCAAAAGGTTGCAGATTTTGTCTTTCTTGTCTATTTTTTCCTCTTTGCCCGTAGTAAAGGAGACAAAAAATACATAAAAGGATATATACCAGGAAGTCTTTGGAGATGGTTTCCCGCCATCTTAGCGAAGAATGTACATATTCAACGCTTGGGATTTTTGTTCATAACAGCCTGTCTTTGGTACAAGGAAGACTATGTTCACGAACATTCAGGACTTTTGTGCGCTGAGAATCTTTTTTTATCATTTTCAAGAACAGATCATCCACTGATTTCATTCAGGCAGGCGAGAGAATTATTCTTGGTAGACAGAGGCAAAATGCTAAGTCAACAATCTTAATTACAAGACGCCTGGACGATGTTTGCTGTATTACGTGATTGGCCAAAGGTTAAGACTAAGGCTGTTACCAGGACGTGTATCATATGGTCGTTCACAATAGACCCCCTGGCCAAAACTGGAGCATTTTTCGGAGGGAAAGAGGTCGCGCTCTCGTCAACAGCGACAAGAGGAAAGCCTCGATGAGGCCGAATACCCAGATGAATGCAAAATATTTTTTATGATTTAGTTCATTACTTGGAAGGAAGGGGATATTATTTTGCATAGTATTAATAGTTATTGGTTTGCTGCTAAAAAAGTTGAGGTATTTGATGGTTACTAAAATTTTTATATATATTGATATTTAGTTCATTACTTGGAAGAAGGGATATTTTTTGCTGAGTATTAATAGTTATTGGGTTGTCTATAAAAAGTTGAGGTATTTGATGATTACAAAATTTTTTATATATATTAATGAAATTAAAATTTTTCTGTTATCATTATTTCTTTTATGTATCGCTAAAGAGTTATTCATGTTAATAACTATACCCTGTTTTTTTTTTCCATCTGTCCATCCGCCTGTGGTGTTTGCGCATGGTAACACTGCGTCCTAGGCTTTAAATACTATCCTATTTCGAATATTAACGGTGTAATTCGCATACAGTAAATTATTAAAACACTTTTCAGTTGCAAATGTATACCAAGATATCCTTTTATTTACCTAAAACTTACACATAGCGTAACTATTTAAAGCCCGGGACGCAGTGTTACCATACGAAAACACCACAGGCGGGTGGACAGCTGGAAAAAAACAGTATAGTAATTTTTCTGTTGATTGCTAAAATTAGTTTTTCGATATATTGTGGAAAAGTAATTTTTGTCGATTACTAGTTATTTTGTTGAACACTGAAGCTATTTTATTTGTGTACTGCTGAAAAGTTCATTTTTGTTGATAACTAGTTATTTTTAATGTTGACTACTTCAGGTTATTTATACGTATATATTGCTGAGAAGTTAATTTTTATAACTAGTTATTTTTTCTGTTAATTGCCATAGTTAATTTTTCATTTATTGCCAAAAAGGTAATTTTTGATTTGATAACCAAAACTTGAAGAAAACCAAGACATTTGAGGGGAAAATTTTTCGTTTAAAGAAATATATCTACGACTAATGAAACCAAAATTAGTATTAGTGACAAAGAGGTAATTGGCACCATCCAACCAAGATTAGGCTTAGTGATAAAGAGGTAATTTGCACTATTCCTGGCAATGAATATTCCCGACAAGACTAAAACCAGAAGAGAGAAGCAAGGTAAGTGATGAATTGAAAAGTTTTTTTTTTTTCATTCGTGATTATTTTTTATTAAAGCTCGTACGTTTTGATACATGTAGTACCATGTTCCTCTATGTATATATAATAATATAAATATATATATATATATATATATATATATATATATATATATATATATATACCATTTCCAACAGCCACATTATTTTTTTAAATAAGAGTAATAATCAAAAAGCGCAAGGATTCCCATGTCTTTTATTTTGCTTTTTTTATTATAAATATAGACATATAGATCAGACAGTTTGATTGCAGGCCAGCCATACATTAAGTGTCTGATCGTCCCATAAATGCATACATAAATAATTTATTATTGAATACATACAGACTTGAGACATATCTTGTTTATTACATATTGTATTTTACAATTATATATGTATGTGTATACATATATACAGATATATATGTGTTTATATACATATATATATATACATATAAATATATAAATATTATATAAATATACTTTATGTATATATACATATATATTTCTGTATACATATATATTTATATATATGCTATATTTATGTGTATATATAATAAATAACATACATGAACCTAAAATAAACATGAATGTATATATGTATACATACACACATGTACATTATTACATAATAATACCTGCACATATACACACACATTATATACAACCTATGTACAGTACATACAAACATACATACTTATGTATACTCCGACATAGCGCCTATTTATATACAACTCCAATCTTGGTTAAGATACAAATAAGGTGACGTCACCAACACGTGTTTTTCTGAATGAGTTGTAATGGGTTTCATTCATAAAAAAGAAAATTAACGAGTTTCATTCATTAAATTCAATGTGAACAATATAGTATGGGATGTATGACTGAACCTTTAGCTGTTTCCGTGTAGTGTGTGTTTATATTTGTGTATGTTTGTCTGTGTATACTACAAGCCTTTTGTCCTAAGAGGGGTGGCTCCGAAAGAATTCTACGCCTTGGGTTTCCCTCCTTTTGATATTCCTGTCTGGTCACCCGTCCAAATGCTGACCAGATCTAGGTGGAAGGATATATATACGCTATATATATGTATGTATTATAATATATATATATATATATATATATATATATATATATATATATATATAAAATTGTATGATACAATTATATATATACTATAATATATACAGATATATGTATATACATGTATAAATATATGTATATGCATAGCTATATATACTGTTCTATACATATATCTGTAAATATACATACTTCATATACATATAATCATATATATAGACATATTTATTTATTCATATACACAGCAAATACTCTCTGAGAGCATTTGCCACTTCAAAAGTACCCAGATTAGAGCATGAGATCATTTCGACTACAGAAAACGGCGTGTGTGTGATTTTGTGTCGTGACCTTGAAATAATTAACGTTATTGTGGATATATTCTACTTCAGAATAAAAGACTAAATAAAAACAACGCTACAGATTATACATTCCTCTTCTCCTTTAAGCTTTTGTTGATATCAGTGACATTTGAACATCTGGTATTTAGCTCAAGAGATTTTTCTAGACGTATCCAGGGATTGAGACACCTAGTACTACTATAACCACCGAAACCAAACGGAGAAACAAAAGACGTTCTCGGGAATAAAATGATGATAACCAACATCAAAATTCTTACTTAGAATACAGGAGTTAATTTAAACGGAGACTGAAAGAAAAATATTGAAATGTTTGACATCACATGTAGCCTAGCTTTTTTTTTTTTTTTTAACCATCACATGTATAGTAGTTTTAACGTAGGACACATAAGTTCCATACATCAGTTACTATAGTAGTTTCTTACGGGTCATGAATGCTTTTATATATATTGTAACCTTCATTTTTACAGCTTTGAGTTAACACGTATCTATACAGGACTCAGTTCGTATCAACAAATCGAGTATTTCCTCACTTTTCGTAGACATTCCCCGTTTTCATCTACGATCTCTCTCCGCTCAGGAATGATGTACCTCAGTCTTTCCCGACATTCTCCTTCATTTAACGGTTTCCAAGTCGTACTTCACTGACTTTCTCCCTTGAGAAGTTCTCGAGTTATTTCCCTTCAGAAGTTCACTAGGTCCTTCTTTGGGAAGTTCTGTGCGTCTTTCTAAGAAGTTCTCCTTGCGAGCTGAGTGTATCAAAGACGGATTCGGTTCGAAATATGCCTTCTCTCTCCGCGCACAAGAGTATAGAGAAGTTGCCAGTAACTTTTTTTTATTTTTTCAAACAAACCTTTTTCCTTCCTTGTCCACCGGCCTATAATTCTCACTGTATATGCATGAAGTACTGTGACATTTCACAGTATATCGATGACAGAAGCACCACAAAACAATCGCCCTTCTACGCACCGTTGGGATCCGTCAAAAGTGAAACGATGCTTTATCCAAAATGCAAAATACTTTTTTTTTTTCGTGTTATATACCCTCGTGTATCAATTGAAAAAATGTTTAGCCCGAGTTATATCCTTTATATAAATTGCCCTTACTCTGTTCTCTCTCTCTCTCTCTCTCTCTCTCTCTCTCTCTCTCTCTCAAGTGTATTCACTGGTCGCATTTTATTATTCTAAAATTTTCAGTTTTTCTTTCGCTCGTCGACATACATAATCGTTTAGGTGTTATGTTCTTTGTCAACATAGCGCTAGTTTAGGTGTACACTGTTCTTTGTCAACATAGCGCCAGTTTAGGTGTATATACTGGCCTTTGTAAACATAGCTCCAGTTTAGGTGTCTTACGGTTCTTTGTCAACATGGCTCCAGCAACTGCAGAATGTTGACATTACAAAGCCACACACGAGACAATACGTCAACGCTTGGCACTTATTTATTTTCCAAACGATCATTTTTCATCTCGTCAAAACCACCATCCAGAGTTCGGTCATGAAACAATAATTATAATTCTTGAGATCCGCCAAAATATATATATTTTTTTTCACCACAGCAGAGTCTATTTTTTTTGTTTCTACTTTTTCGTCTCCTCCTCCTACCCCTCCTCCTCTTTACTGGATGACGCAAGAGACCTCCCTCCGGGGTTTCTTGTCGGTGAAGGCGTCGATGCCCGTGAGGTGGAGGCTGGTCTTGGCTCTCAGGATGAGGAGGTCCGTCCGAATAGACGGCCTGCGGACGTTGGGGGCCACCATGCCGTAGGCCTCGCTCAGTCTCCTCCTGATGGAGAGGCCTCTGTGCCGCGACCCGCTGCCGATGGCTTCTTGTCTGCAGGGAGAGAGACGGAGGGAGAAGTGTTAGAGGTTCTTGTTTGGTGGAGACATGAATGGGAGTGGGTCGGAGGGTAAAAATACAAAAGGGGGAAACTGTTAGCGTTTTTGTCCGTCAGGAAATAAGGGAAGATTGTTAGCTTTTTGTCAAAAAAAAAAAAAAAAAATTATATCTTTTTGTCTTGAATAAAAAAATAACAAGGGAACTTAGTTTTTTGTTTGCGGGGAAAAACAAAGCAAAAAACTGTTAGCTTTTTGTCTGAAATAAAAAAAAAACCAAGGGCACAGTTAGCTTTTTGTACCAGAATAAAAAATAAACCAAGGGAACTGTTAGTTTTTTGCTTGCAGGGAAAAATAAAGCTAAAAACTGTTAGCTTTTTGTCTGGAATAAAAAAAACCAAGGGAACTGTTAGTTTTTTTTTTTTTTTTTTTTTTTTTTTTTTTTTTTTTTTTTTTTTTGCAGGGAAAAGCAAAGCAAAAACTGTTAGCTTTTTGTCTGGGATCAAAAAACCAAGGGAACTGTTAGTTTTTTGTTTGAAGGGTAAAATAAAGCTAAAAACTGTTATATTTTTGTCTGGAATAAAATAAAAACAAGGGAATTGTTTGTTTTTTGCTTGCAAGAAAAAAGCAAAGCAGAAACTATTAGCTTTTTGTCTGGAATAAAAAAACCAAAGGAACTTAGTTTTTTGCAAGGACAAACAAAGCAAAAAACTGTTTGCTTTTTGTATCCAGAATAAAGATAAATCTGTTAGGTTCTTGTACCTAGAATAAAAATAAAACGATTAGCTTTATGTATCCAGAATGAAGCTAAAATCGTTAGCTTCTTGCCAGCAGAAAAAAGACCAAGAGAAATCTGTTAGCTGTTTATTTACCTGTAAAA
>NC_061087.1:30203764-30216264 GCF_015104395.2 Macrobrachium nipponense | reverse complement strand
ATTTTAGTTTTTCATTATTTTTTTCAAAATTGTCCTTTTATTTCAAAATTTTAATTTTTTTTTTTTCAAAACTGCCAATTGACATTTTTTTTGTCAAAATTGTCATTATTTTTAGTTTCACTATTTTCAAAACTGGCTTTTTTTTTTTTAAATTGTAATTTTCTTCACAATTTTTTTTTCGAAATTGTCATTATTTTCAAAATGTAATTTTTTAAAAATTGTCATTAGTCTAGAAATTTTCATTTTTTGAAAATTGTATACAAATTTTTTTCAAAATTATCATTATTATAGAAATTTTAATTTTTTGAAAATTGAATATAATTTTTTTTAAATTGTCATTCAAAAAATTTTCATTATTTGAAAACCATATAATTTTTTTCAAAATTGTTATTTAAAAAAAAAATTGTCATGATTTTCAAAATTGTCATTAGTTTCAGAATTGTAGTTTTTTAAGAATTGTCTATCAAAATTGTCATTATTTTCAAAATTGGAGTTTTTTTTTTTCCAAGATTTTCGTTTTTTTTCTTTTTCAAAATCGTGATGTATTCTGACGTCACACATTAGCCAGCTGAGTTATATATGTCTGTACATATGTATTCCCGTAGCATATCAAGGAATTTGGTAAGTATCTGTCAATGCAGAAAGTAGGTGACGCAATCATCAAATGAGAAAATGACCAGCTACCTATTTCCTAATTCATTTTGGCTTTTACGTGAATTACAGAACTTTCCATCCGCATTTTAACTTCAGTTTTCCTCTCCTTAAGTTTGTATGAGTGGAGAAACAGTTGGAACTCCTTTTAAAGTTATAAACTCGTAAAATTCTTTTATTAGAAAGCGGATCTATGGAAATAAGTTTTTTTCTCTTTCTCTCTGGCCTTATTTCTCTCTTATGAGAGCAGGTTAGAAAGTAGGTTAGATTAAGTAACCTGACTCAAAGTTAAGTATGAGTGTAACCAGCTCTAATATAGGGTGTCCATAAAGTTCCAGTGCCATTACAAGCAATAAATACTTGCAATGGAACTGGGACTTTATGGACACCCTGTATTTCAGTTAGTTTTTCGTAAACAAATCTATAAAGACCTATAGTAGATTCACATCAGCCGTGCGTTTGATGTCTAGGCCAGTCCCTCACGACGCTCCTGATTGGCTTGTTGATAAGCCAATGACAGGGCTGGAAACTCAGTCTCTCTCGAGAGAGAGTTCCAGGATGTATGTTCCATCTCTCCCGAGGGATACTTTTGAAAGACGTATCCCTCAGGAGAGGTGGAACATAGATCCTACCCATGTGAACACTCTCGAGAGAATGAGTTTCCAGCCCTGTGATTGGCTTATCAACAACCAATCAGGAGCGTCGTAAGGGACTGGCCTAGACATCAAATGCACGGTTGATGGGAATTTACTATAGTAACCTAACTCAGTATATACAAATTTTCTAGATGATTTATTAATACATTTACAAATACCTAGAACAAATTTATTGAATAAGATTCTTCTTACAAGAAGTAGGGTCTATATAAATAATTTTTTATATACAATTTCTTTCACCATATGGAAGTAGGTTAGGTTAGGTTAGGTAACTCCAAATATATAAATTTATCCTTTAATTTGAATGGAAATTAGGATGGAAGAATGGGAATATGGAAGGAGGTACAGTAAAAGCAACGAAAAGGGTTGCAGCTAGGGGCCGAAGGCACGCTGCATAGAACCTCAAGTAATGCCTACAGTGCAAAGCATGAGGTGCACTGACGGCACTACCCCGCTATGGAGTGTTTATTTATTGACTGCGTAATTCACTGGGCTGTTTTTCTTGTATTAAATATGTCCAAATAGTTTTTTTTTTCTTATATCTCAAAATTTTTAATTATCTTTCTGGGTCAACTGATTTACTGAATCATCTATATATATATATATATATATATAGATATATATATATATATATATATATATATATATTATATATTTATAATAACCTTGCTACTCTCAATTTCCGTTTCAGCGCTGAATGACCTCATAGGTCGCAGTGCTTGGCCTTTGGCCTGAATTCTGAATGGAGTTCAAAAAATAAATCAATCAATTACAGTTATAACAAGCTAATTAGAAGCTAAACATGAAGTGAAAATTGAAAAAAAACTAAAAAAATTGAAAAAGCTAAATCAAGTTTTAAAAAACTAAAAAATGAAAAAATTGAAAGAAAATTAAAAAATTGAAAAATAAAAAATTATAAAATAAACCAAAAAAATTGCAAAAAAAGAAAAAGACGAAAATGGAAGTGAACAGAAGCCAATTAAGTGACCAAAGCAAAAAGTATTCAGAAGATAATGTAGCCCCAGGTGAAATAAAGGGTATATATATTCTTCTTCTTCTTCTTCTTCTTCTTCTTCTTCTTCTTCTTCTTCTTCTTCTTCTTCTTCTTCTTCCTCTTTGTTAGGGGAAAAAGGGAGGGAACTCTGGTCCCGACCAATTACGGGGATTTTTGGACGTTTTCCCTTCATTATATTATTATTATCATTATTTTTCCTTTTTTTAGTTTTTTTTGTACCGGAAGGGAAGACCAGATTGGTGTATTTATATGCAAAGGCGTGTGTGTGTATTATATGCATATTGTATGCACATGTATACACACATGTATACGATATATATATATATATATACTATTATATATATATATATATATATATATATATATATATTATATATAAAGAGAGAGAGACACAGAGACAGAGAGAGCATGTCAGTTATTTCTATAAAACTTAAATAAACATAAACCAAATAACTATTATTTAGGCTTACATTCGAAAGCTTTCATTTTGCTATAGTTCCAGAATAGCAACGACAGAGAGAGAGAGAGAGAGAGAGCTTACAAAGTCCGTCAACATCAGCTGATGACAGTCACCCACGCAGGAAGAAAGGAAGCCAAAAAATAAACAAAAACAACTCAGAACCAACGAGATAAAGACGAATACGAAGAAGGAGAATTGAACTTACTGAGGCTGGCAGGGGCAGACCCTCTTGTGAAGGGCGGGCGACATTTCCATGGGCAGGTTGGCCAGGACGAACAGCTCGTAGAAGAGCTTGTCGACGTTGTACTCCTTCTTGGCCGAGGTGTCGACGTATCCACAGCAGCTGAGGGACGAGACGAACTCTTGGACCTCCTCGCACGTCACGCCTCTGCAAGAAGAAGAAGAAGCAATGTTTTGATTCGGTGCGATGACGTCACGATGTGTCAGTCTTGGTAAATGAGGATCGGTGTGATTCTTGATTTTCAGCGTTAGCTGGTGTTTGATAGCGTTAGTTTATATATTAAACATATGAATATAAAGCATATATATTTATAGGTGTTACTCTGTTGGGTATGTGCAAGGGTGCTTTCACATTAGTACATCAAAACGTGAGATAAGCAAACGTCGGTAATTCATCACAAACAAACGCTTCGCAGACAAGTTGAAAACAGTTCAGGTACCTGCTTCCAACTTGTTTGTGATGTGTATGTGACAAGTTGCTGACGGGTGCTTATGAGATTTTTGCTGGAGAGAGAGAGAGAGAGAGCTTAATGAAAGGCACGATAAGAACTGTATCTATATCTTAACATGGACTGAGAGAGAGAGAGGGTGAAAGGCACGATAATAACTGTATTTATATCTTAACATGGACTGAGAGAGAGAGAGGGTGAAAGGCACAATAAGAACTGTATTTTATATCTTAACATGGACTGAGAGAGAGAGAGAGAGAACAACAGTATCATCCAATTTATTCAGTCATCCATCATGAAAAAAAAACAAAAAAGTGTTGTTTCTCGAAACATCTGCATGGGTGTAAGAGGAGAACTTGACGATGGTAACTGTCGTCAGAACTTGTTGAAGCCACTAAATAGAATGTTGGAGTGTTGGAGAGAGGGTTGGGTGTTGGAGAGAAGGTTGGTGGAGGGAGGTATTTTTGGAGGATTATAAACAGCTTAAAATAGGTAGGAATAAATAAAAAGAGAGCTGAATGAGGGATACTAAAAAGGGCAAAATTAGTGGTTTTGTAATGAATTTGAAATGTTCAGAAGTGGTCTTATTAGAATGTTGGAGTGTTGGAGAGAGGGTTGGGTGTTGGAGAGAGGGTTGCCGGAGGGAGGAGGAGGGGGTGGGTTGGAGGAATATGAACAGCTGAAAAAAAGGGAGGAATAATAAAAAAAGAGAGCTGAATGAGGGATACTAAAAAGGTCATAAATAAAATGAGGGGTTTTGTAAGCAATGAGTTAGATCATTCATGAGAACAAATTATAAACAATTAGATTATTCTGTAAATAACTGTATGTTTGGAGAGAGAGAGAGAGGAGAAGAAGAAATAAGTTAGCTTTATGTTGATGAATACCAGATTCGTCCACACATACACAGTTTGAAATGGAACACAAGCAGGTGTTACCATATGAATTACTAAACGTTTTAGAGAGAGAGAGAGAGAGAGAGGGACATAAAAAATAGCCTGAGACGAAGGTTAGGGGGCCGGGAATAAAAAACCTTGGCAGTGTAAGTCATCAGAGGAATGCACCAGGAAGAACGGACAAAAAAAAAAAAAAATACTGTGGACGAGAGTTCCTCAAAGCCTAGTGAGTGTTGATGGAGAAAGGAGAGGCCGGGGTTGGGGTGGGGGGGGGGGGGGGGCACTGATTTGTGTTGTGCATGAATTTGCAAATAGATCTCTCTCTCTCTCTCTCTCTCTCTCTCTCTCTCTCTCTCTCTCTCTCTCTCATGTCCCAATGACATATATTCGGGGACGTGTATACGAATTTGAAACGAGTATTAATCCTTTGTGTAATAATGTAACTTAATGAAACTGTATATATATATATATATATATATATATATATATATATATATATATATATATGTATACATCTATATATATCTATATATATATATATATATATATATCTATATATATTATAGATATATATATATATTTAGATATATATATATAGATATATATATATATATATATATATATATATCTATATATATAGATATATGTATATCTATATATATCTGTATATATATATATATTATATATATCTATATATATGTATATATATAATGTGCATTAGAATATAAATATACAGTGATATTAGATCATCGTCATTGTACATAAAATCATTACTAAGCTCTCCCAGCCAACACCCTCCTCCTCTTCCAGCTATTCCTCCTCCTCCCCTCCTCCTCCTCCTCCTCCTCCTCCCTCAACCACCTTTAAGCAGTCCTCATCCCAACCATAATTGCTCTTAGGAAATTAACCAGCACTTTCAAAAGATCTCTCTCTCTCTCTCTCTCTCTCTCTCTCTCTCTCTCTCTCTCTCTCTCTCTCTCTTTATCAGTTTTTCTCCCCTAGTAACTCGTATTAATGAACATCTTTTCCGACTCGATGACATCAAAAGGGAATGTCAGATTTTTTTTTTTTTCACATAACAACGGAATCCTATAAGAAGGACTCGATCGAAGTCCTGCGAAGGATTCCTTCCCCTTAGAGGCAAAACAACTCATTGTCTTGACGTGAGAGATTTTTTTTTTTTTTGCTATTTTTTTTTTCTTTTCACTGGATTCTTGAATTCCACTGCAGCTCAGATAAGGAGGGACATATTTTCCTCTTTCTATAAAGTCTATACAAAGGTCATATCTCAAATATCTTCGATTCATTTAAACGAAAAAAAGAATAAACTCTATATTCAATAAAGAGGAATCTGTTCAGTGTCTATATCGTCTATACATCTCTATACAAAGTTCAGAAATCTTTGATTCATTTCAACGAAAAAAGAATAAATTCTATTTTACATATTGTCTATACGTCCATACAAAGATCAAATATCTTCGATTCATAAAAAAAAACGATTCTAAATTCAGTAAGAATGTAACTTTTCCTTTCCTTAACGTCTAGACATCTATTAAGAGATCAAATATATTGATTCAGGTCAGCGAAAGGATAGGAATCTTTTTTTTTTTTCAAGATCAAACACCTTCGGGATTTAGTTCGACAAACAGAGCAGAGCAGAGAGAGAGAGAAAAAAGTATAGAAGTGCTACATTCTCCTATAGGAAACTTCACCTTCATCTCGTCTTTAAAAAAAAAAAAAAAAAAGATCGAGAAATCCAGAGATATATAAAAAAGACAAAAGAAAAAAACTCCTTTAATAAATATCTCAGGCGTTGACTCCGATCTCTCCTGATTCCCGTTAATTACAAGCTATTCCAGGATCTTCTTAAGAAGCTGAGTAATTAGATCAGATGTTTTTTGTGTTTCGGTCCCCGTCGATGTAATTAGCCTGTTAATTATTTTTTTTTCTTTCCACGCTGCCGGATTCATCGTCGTCTGCAGGTGGTTGGTTCTTTCTGCCTGTGTCGTGACGGAGCGATGCACTGTAGGCATTACGTAAGGGTCTTTTGCAGCGTCCCTTTCTTAGGCTGCTAGCTGCTACCTCATTCATTCCTTTTACTGTACCTCCGTTCATATTCTCTTTTTTCCTTCTGGCTTTCCACCTTCTCAATCAAACTGCTTTGAGGTTTTCCTCCTGTTACACCTTTCAAAACCATTTTACTGTCAATTTCCCTGTTCAGCGCTGAATGACCTCATAGGTCCCAAACGCTCGGCCATTCGGCCTTAAATTCCATATTCTGTCCTTGATACTCGAAAGGTGTTCGTAAATATAAAAAAGTTTTCGATATTCACAGGGAAAGAAGTATGGAGTGGAGATCCCAGCTGTTAGGGTTCTTATGTGGAAGGAGAGAGAGGCTCTTGCAATACGACGTACATTGACGGGGCTAAATGACATCAGCTTCCTCCTCCTCCTCCTCCTCCTCCTCCTCCTCCTCCTCCTCCTCCTTCTTCTTCCTTCTTCTTCTTCTTCTTCTTCTTCTTCTTCTTAATGGCATCAGCTTTTAAATGGATAAAGGAACGTTTAAGATCGGGAGCAAAACGGATGTAGAAATGGTCATTTAGCTAATATTGTAAGCCTTACTTCTTCCTTACTACTTCTTTTTCTTCTTCTTCTTCTTAATAGCATCAGCTTTTGAATGGTTAAAGGAAATGTTTAAGAACAGAGGCGAATCTGATGTGGAAATGATAATTTAGCTAATATTCTAAACTTTACTCCTTCTTCTTCATCTTCATCTTCATCTTCTTCTTCTATTCCCGGAGAAAGTGTACTACTCGATGACTCGCTAAAATCATTATTTCCTTTCCACTTCATTAACATCAAAGTACAAGCCAGTGTTTATCTCACGTAAAATTCACGCCTTCGATTCGTCTTTGCTAACGAAAAACATTTAATTATTTTAGTCTTAAAACATCCAGCGGTATTTGAACCTTTCATTCCTGCTAACTAAAATAAATGAATAAATAAAATTATAAAAGAAGTTAAACTCACTGCTTTATGAAAGCTGACAGAACCCTCGACCTTTTTTACTTTATAAAACTAGGGGCACCAACAGACAGAGAGACAGTGCCCCTTCCCTGGATTGGCACTCTTGACACACTGTACCCTCCACGCCCCTGCCCCCCATCCGGCCTCACCCCCATTTGCGTAGCGGCCATGCCCGAAATAATCTTGGCACCTTTTAATATTTGCGATGACATGTGAAACTGGCGCAGCCTTCTCGACTGGGTGATTGATTGATTGGGAAGTCTCATGCCTGTTTGTGGCGTCACGGGTTCATAAGTGGACATTGACGTGTGGATTTTGAGGTAAAAAAATGTGTGGCCGTAAATATTACTTAAATTCATTTCTTCGTTACTATTTAAGCAATGGGAGTTGCCTGTAAACAGGTTTACTTTATTCTAAAGTTACGAGGTGGTACGTTTAGAATTTACTTACAATTTAGTTACTGACAATTAACTTCACTTTTTGTCACAATCCACTGGAGGTGCTATATGCCCCCCCCCCCCCCCCCCCCCAAAATTCAATACTGTCCTAAAGACATTGTTTCATGGACTTTCGAAAAGTCGTACGACGTATTTTACGTCATCTGTCAAATCTCAAAATGTAAGAAAGTCTTTTGTATTTCCTTAAATGATTAAAATTCATCCTGATATCAAGTGGGACCTTATCGTACCATCTTGAATCCACGCTGGACCATACCGCTCAGAAAACCTGATGAAGGCCATTGAGATTTGTCTTGAAAGACGTCATGTTTTCAAGGCCTGCTGACATCATGTTCGAGGTTATTGCACGTACTATCCTTGGGCAGCATGCAGGAAAGGCCTATGCGCAAGTATATAACAAAAAATCAGAGCACAAACACAAACAAACATTGACCAAACTTCACACGGAATCGACAGCTCGTTTGGGATTAAGAAATGTTGACCTCTGACATATTAAAAGGATTCGTTATTCGGAGGCTCACAAGACGATGTCACTCACATCATGAACCTCTCCTCTCTCTCTCTCTCTCTCTCTCTCTCTCTCTCTCTCTCTCTCCTTTCATACGATTTAATGTTTGTCTTTGTGATGGGCATTACAAGCTGACTGTTTTGAAAAGAGTAAAAATTACTTGGCAAAGATTCAGTAAGTCTCTCTCTCTCTCTCTCTCTCTCTCTCTCTCTCTCTCTCTCTCTCTCTCTCTCTCTGCAGGAAATGTCAAAGAGCAACTGCTAAGAGGTGCGAGGTTTGCTAAAAGCCTCTTTTACTCTCTCTGTCTCTCCCTCCCTCCCCTTCCTTCCTTCCTTCCTTCCTTCCATTTTCTGCCTCTTCCCCATCATCAATTATTCACCAGATCGATCCCATGCGGTCGGCGTTATCCTTCGAGAGACGTTGAATCGTAGCCAAGGTCAACTGTCGTCGGTGGGTTGTCGTCATGATTGTGTTGAGACAATGCAGTTTCTCTCTCTCTCTCTCTCTCTCTCTCTCTCTCTCTCTCTCTCTCTCTCTCTCTCTACTCTACTCTCCTCTATACTCTAGAAGATGTCTTAGCTATACAGAAAAAATTGGTTATGATTTATACATATTTGCAAGGCTTTCCAACCCGTGAAATAAGATTAAAGTTAGAGACCACATTATTCATCTATATTCTTACCTTCACTTCTGTGCAATTTTCTCCTTAACGTCATATCAGCCATCCAGAATCCAGACCCATATTAGTTATTAGTAAAAGTAACTAATCAGCTCTTAAATCCCACCAGAAGGTTACAATTCTTAAGTCTAATTCAGTTTCAAGATAAAAAAGATGAAGGTCGAATATACCCAGAACTGGTGGAACTATGGTGGAGCTACTCTACGTGCATTCAGTATCTCTCTCTCTCTCTCTCTCTCTCTCTCTCTCTCTCTCTCTCTCTCATGAAAAGCTGTCCCCTAATTCAGTTTCAATATAAAAAAGATGAAGGTCGAACCTACCCAGGACTGTTGGAGCTATGTTGGAACTATTCTACGTGTATTCAGCATCTCTCTCTCTCTCTCTCTCTCTCTCTCTCTCTCTCTCTGATACCTTACCTTTGCTCTCTGTCACACTTGTTGCCCGCGATGACCATTGGCACCCTGGGGGCTCCTCTCTTCTTCCTGCTGCCCGTCGAACTAGCTGAAGCCGATTGCTTGGTCTCCAATATCTGTTCCCGAAGACGCATGACCTCTTGCCAGGAGTCTCTCGAGTCCCAGGAGAAGACCAGGACGAAAAGGTCACCTTGGGGGGCAGGAGAAAGCACATACGATTTTGTTAATTGGTCATTGAGGGTCACTCATCTCTGGTGTAGGCCTAAGCGAGGTTGTCAAGGTCTGAAATGTCTTTATCTAACCTCTGCTGTGTCTTGATTTCGTGTCTTGTTTTGTTTTTGGCAGATATAGGCCTAAGTAAGGTTGCTAAGGTCTGAAGGGCCCCTATGTAGCCTCTAGTGTGTCTTGGTTTCTTATTGTTTATTTGGTTTTGGCAGATATAGGCCTAAGTGAGGTTGCCACTGGTGTGTCTTAATTTCGTGTCTTGTTTTTTTTTTTTTGTGTGGCAGATATAGGCCTAAGTGAAGTTGTCAAGGTCTGAAGGGTCTATATCTAGCCTCTGCTGTGCCTTAATTTCGTGTCTTGTTTTGTTTTTTGGCAGATATAGGCCTAAGAAAGGATGCTCGAGGTATACTTGTTGAGTGTTTCGTGCACGATAAGGCAAAGGCACAAGATTACAGAGACGAAATCAATCAGAATTGCTTATTTAACTTGATTGTTTGCAGGAAGCCCTAAACAAAGCTTTTTGCTTGTGGTAAGCGAAACGAGCGAGCTTTGAGAAGTCCTCCTCCTCTCCTCCTCCTCCTCCTCCTCCTCCTCCTCCTCCTCCTCCTCACCTGTTAGAAAGGACAGCCTCCTCATGGCGGGAAAGGGATGGTTTCCCGATGTGTCTAGAATGTCGAGCTGGTAGACGTCCCCGCGTATCCTGTACAGTTTCCTGTGGAAGTCCTCTATGGTCGGCGTGTAGGTGTCCTCAAACTTGTTGGTCAGGAATCTGCAGAAACAATTAAAAACATGTAGTTGTTGTTGGTCAGGAATCTATATAGAAAAAAGAAGGATTAAAAGCATAAAAGGATAAAAAGCATGTTGTAGTTTGGCCAGGAAACTGTGGAAACAGAATGAAAAGAATGTTGAAGGTGTTGGTCAGATATATTTGGAATAAAAGAATTAAAAGCATGTTTATTCGTTTGAAAATTGTAAGAAGTACTTTTCATAAAGGGTCTTAAATCATTGCGGAGAACTGTAGTATACATTAGTAAAAAAAAATATATATCTATATATATATATATATATATATATATATATATATATATATATATATATATATATATATGTGAATTTTTCACAAAGGTATTCATACGCATTGCCCAGCCATTCATTCAAAAATAAATAAAAATATATATGAATTTTTCACAAAGTTATTCATACGCATCGCCCAGCCATTCAGTCAAATAAAAAAAATTAAAATATTAATTTTTTACAAAGTTATTTCAGCGCTGAATGACCTCATAGGCCCCAGCGCTTGGCCCTCTGCCTAAATTGTATACTATATATTCTATAACTCTCGCGATGCAACTTTTTTGTTATGTTTAGAATTCGCCTAATTAATTCCACCATAACCAGACAACAACAAAAAACTATTTTTTTTTATAGAATTAGCTTAATTAATTCCACCATAACCAGCCAACATTAAAAAATAAAACATTAAACATTGCATGATGAAATGTTTGTGAGCGTGTAATTCCACCAGGTATACGCCTGGAACCATCAACGCTAATTATCCAACTCTCCCGTCCATTTTATTTCCAAGTAACAAAAGCAGGTCGAACTGCTATTTCGCTAAACGTGGAGGAAAGCGAATAAAGTTGGCGCCGCCCCCCAACCCACCCCGCCCCCCAGCACATACCAAAGTATATAGCTTTCTATAGCTCTCTAGAATGGAGAGGTATAGAGAGCGTAACACCCCACCCCCCTCCCCTGGTACTATTCAAGTTGAATCAAACTTCGGTTCTGGCTGAAGTTAATCGGGTAATGGATGTGTTTTCAGCGGTAAAGATGGTTCAGACCTTAGCGAACTCTTGTGCTCCTATTCATTTGAAAGTCTCTCTCTCGTTGAGAGGAGGACGAGCTGTGAAAATAATTGTCATTCTCGTTTTCTATATGTACGCCATTGCTCTCTGTATTCGCTTACAGTGCCTGTAAGTAAATACATTGTATTTTTTTTTATTGCTAGTTCTTCGCTTATAGTTGTTCCTGTGAGGAAACTATATGTACGCCATTACTCTCTGTATTCGCTTACAGTTCCTGTAATTAAATACATTCTGTATTTTTGTCATTGTTAATTCCTCTCTTATAGTTCCTGTGAGTAAATAAATTCTATATAGTTCCTGTAAGTGAATAAAGTCTATATAGTTCCTGTAAGTAAATACATTCTGTATATTTTTTATAGTTAGTTCCTCGCTTATAGTTCCTGTAAGTAAATAAATTCTATATATATAGTCCCCGTAGGTGAATAAAATTCTATATAGTTCCTGTAAGTCAATAAATTCTATATAGTTCATGTAAGTAAATACATTCTGTATTTCTTTATTGTTAGTTCTTCGCTTATAGTTCCTGTAAGTAAATAAATTCTATATAGTTCCTGTAGGTGAATAAATTCTATATAGTTCCTGTAAGTAAATAAATTCCATATAGTTCCTGTAAGTAAATACATTCTGTATTTTTTATTGTTAGTTCCTCGCTTACAGTTGCCGTAAGTAAATAAATTTTATATAATTTCTGTAAGTAAATAAATTCCATATAGTTCCTGTAAGTAAATACATTCTGTATTTTTTATTGTTAATTCCTAGCTTACAGTTCCTGTAAGTAAATAAATTCTATATAGTTCCTGTAAGTAAATACATTCTGTATTTTTTATTGTTAGTTCCTCGCTTACAGTTCCTGTAAGTATATACATTCCGTGCTTTTTTTATTGTTAGTTCTTCGCTTGTAGTTCCTGTAAATAAATACATTCTATATAGTTCCTGTAAGTAAATATATTCTATATAG
>NC_061087.1:30196264-30198764 GCF_015104395.2 Macrobrachium nipponense | reverse complement strand
TTTCTGGCCAACTTAAAATCAACATTGACGGGAGGTGGGGTAACCTCCCCACTCCCACCCTTTCCCCCCTACCCCCAATCCCCCCCCCCATGTTCAGACCATTCCTGAATCCAGCCATTAAACGTAACAAGAAGAACCATTTCACAACGAGGTTCCTCAAACTCAGACGCCAAAGAAATTCCGAGTCACGGAAGCCCTAGACAGTAGTAATCCATCTTCTCGCGTTCCGGAGTATTTCTTTTTGGGAGTGGGGGGGGGGGGGGGTGTCGTGTGGGGGACATCCGGACTTACCTACCTTCTGTAGGTGAAAAGAAAAAACGAAAGATTGATGTCTGGGTTCGTTGTCTCAGACACGCTGCTCTTTTGTTACTATTATTACCGATGCTGCTAGTCATTTATTTAGTGTTTGGAATTATATGAACAAACAACAATTTATTCTAGTAAGCATCTCGGTAAAATCACCCTGAAGATCTCTCTCTCTCTCTCTCTCTCTCTCTCTCTCTCTCTCTCTCTCTCTCTCTGGTCATTTATTTAGTATTTAACCCAATAAGAACAAACAGCAATTTAGTCTACGTAAGCGTTCGAAGTTACCCGGAGAATCTCTCTCTCTCTCTCTCTCTCTCTCTCTCTCTCTCTCTCTCTGCTCATTTATTTAGTATTTAGCCCAATAAGAACAAACTGCAATTTATTCTACGTAAGCGTTTCGGAGAATCTCTCTCTCTCTCTCTCTCTCTCTCTCTCTCTCTCTCTCTCTCTCTCGGAGGGGCGAGACCGCATAGCCTGTGTAACGATCTTTGCTTCCGTCTCACTTCACCTGGCCGTTGGGTCACAACGAGGCACTCATGAAAGAATACAATGACGCCGCCCCTACTAAACAAGACAGGATTCATTATGGCGGGAGAGTTTGTTTTGTGGGGGGCGGTGGATGTCAAAGTCGCGACATCCTCATCATCATGGCGCGCAAGTTGCCCAGGCAGGCAGGCAGCTCCTCCTCCTCAAAGAACTCGGTTATTACCGATCGATCAGTAAGATGGCTAAAGCGTATATATCGAATGCAGACGAAATGGGGTTTTCTATCCTCTCAAAAATGTCCCTCATTCAGGTATGAAAGGTGCCTCGATCAGATCATTCAAAGACGGGACGATTGGTAGTCTCAGATTGGATGTATTGCCCTGATGATTATGTCAGAAAGGGGAAAATGGTACGAATGTCTGTATTGACAATATTATATAACACAAATAGTTTTAACAGTTGTAGAATTCTGTTGATATTAAAGCATTTGTTGCTAATTTTTAAAAAAATCATTTCACTTATAACTTTCTAAGGAAGAGAGCAAATTGTACGAACGTCTTCATTTACAATATTATATATTAAAAATAGTTTTAACAGTTGTAGAGTTATATTGATATTGATATGTTTGTTGCTAATTTTTAAAAAATAATTTCACTCGTACCTTTCTAAGGAAGAGAGAAAATTGTACGAATGTCTTCATTTACAATATTATATGTTAAAAATAGTTTTAACAGTTGTAGAGTTCTGTTGATATTAAAGCATTTGTTGCTAATTTTAAAAAAATCATTGCCCTTATAACTTTCTAAGGAAGAGAGAAAATTGTACGAATATCTTCATTTACAATATTATAATTGAAAATAGTTTTAACAGTTGTAGAGTTCTGTTGATATTAAAGCGTTTGTTGCTAATTTCTAAAAAAAATCATTGCACTTATAACTTTCTAAAGAAGAGAGAAAATTGTACGAATGTCTTCATTTACATTATTATATATTAAGAATAGTTTTAACAGTTGTAGAGTTTTATTGATATTATAGAGTTTTTTTCTAATTTTAAAATATAATTTTACTTTTAACTGTCTAAGAGTAGAGAAAATTGTACGAACGTCTTCATTTACAATATTATATATGAAAAATAGTTTTAACAGTTGTAGAGTTCTGTTGATATTAAAGCATTTGTTGCTAATTTTTAAAAAATCATTGCACTTATAACTTTCTAAAGAAGAGAGCAAATTGTGCGAACGTCTTCATTTACAATATTATATATTATAGTTTTATCAGTTGTAAAGTTCTATTGATATTAGAGTTTTTGTTGCTAATTTTAAAAAAATAATTTCACTCATAACTTTCTAAAGAAATGAAAATGATACAAATATCTAAATTTGCAGTATTTTATAATCGACTGTTAGATATTCAAACAGTTTTAACAGTTTTAGAGTTTTGTGATATTAAAGTTTCATGTTATTTTTTTTTATTTCAAAATGGAATTTGCAATGACTCATTCGAGATTTTTATGTTTTACCAGTTGTAGAGTTTTGATAATATTTGATTTTTTATGTTAATTTTTCTTTTTATTTAAAAATGGCCGAAATTCACGATAATCTACCACTGCCAATCGAGACTAAATGCTTGAAAAACAAGTTACGAATGCGCCGAAGAGGCCTGCGCTGTTGCGGTGCCAGCGGCACGATCATGGCTAACTTTAACCTTAA
>NC_061087.1:30163764-30191264 GCF_015104395.2 Macrobrachium nipponense | reverse complement strand
TGAGATGGAAACCATGATTTTTTGCGTGCCCTTTCTCTCGTCAGCTGAAGTTGACGACCATTTTTTCAAAATGAACGTATTAGAAATAACATACCAGACACACCAACATGTTTTATTAAAGCCTGGAACTTGTTGACAACATTTGATTCACACAAAATTTGTGGAACTTGTTGACAACATTTTATTCACCCCAAAAAGCTCATTGCAGGTTCATCATCAGTCACTATCGTTTTCGCGGTTCCTGATTAACAGCTGTGCACTGGAAGGTTTCATTTGCAGGGCAGAGCAATTTGGTTGTAGTTGGGCAATCTCCAACTGAGAAATTGGTATTAGTCATATTAATGATGAGAGTCTATACAGCTCACTTTAGAGGCTGCATGTTCAATGAGATCTTGGAGACGTGGGACTTACTGTATATATATATATATATATATATATATATATATATATATATATATATATATATCTTGCTTTTTTGCTTTCCTACAGAGGACTTTCCAGTTACATCTGATACTCTGATACTTAGGTATTCAGGTCTCCCGTTTCCAACATATCTGTGAAATAAATATATACCTTTAACTCACGATTTAAATTGACAATCTAATCCTGTCTGCGAATTGATTAGGCCTCTTGAACAGCTTCTAGCGTCTTATGGTGGCTTAATCAATCCTTATGTTATTATTATATTCACAAGATGAACTCTATTCATGTGGAACGAGCCCACAAAAGGGGCCACTGACTTGAAATTCAAGCTTCCGAAAAATATTACAGTGTTCTTTCGAAAGAAGTAACAGAAAGGTAGGGAGTGCTGGTTCATTTTATCAGTGGCCTCTCTGGAAATACTTAATCAGAATCCTATAACCACACTCTAACACGAATTCTAAATAAAGTTTTTACATTTCTTTCGCCACTAGAAACAACAAAAACACCAAGATTCTTGGCTGGAGTGTGGCAGAGAGATCTTACAGAGCAGACTGGGACCTCAGAGACTGAGATGGTCTGCTCTTGTCAAGAGACGATGGAATAATAATAGAAATGGATGCAGCAGGACGAGGAATGAAAGGAAGTCTTAGAGAATCATGTAAAGGAGATACAGACGAAAACCTGACTCACAGAGGAAGATCGCGAATTCACATCTACCCCGGCAAGAGATTTTGTGGAAGATAATGATAGTGATAAACAGCCTCAGAATACCCTGGAGAGACAAATAAGTAAAAAATAAGTATAATTAAGGGCACCAAATGTAGATCTATCTTTCGGTGGTCTAGGTTTCATGCTGTACGAGCCTCGACCCGTGAATCTTTAACCACCGCCCGGTGGTGGCCTGGCCTACATCGTTGTCAGATACACGATTAATGCTAACTTTGACCTTAAATAAAATAAAAACTACTGAGGCTAGAGGGTTGTTATTTGGTACGTTTGATGATTGGAGGGTGGATGATCAACATACCAATTTGCAGCCCTCAAGTCCTAGTAGCTTTTAAGATCCGAGGACGCACAGAAAAAGTGCGGACGGACAATAGTTTACTTTTCAGAAAACTAAAAAATAAACAAAAAAACAGCAACATCTCGAATCTAAAGATAAAAAAAGACAAAAGAAAGAATCCTTCAGATGGGCATAGATGGGAACAGGAGCGTCTGGGAACAGACAGACATACAGACAGACAGACAGACAATCAATGAGAGGCAATACGGCAAGATATCGACTGCCCTCCCCAGCAATTACATTAAGTCTCTTCGAGGTCATTTATCAGCAATCCATTAAGGAGAGGGGGGGCAGAGGGAAAGGGAATGAGGGAGGAGGGGGAGTAGAATGAGAGAATTGGGGTTGGAGGGAGGGAAGGGGGGAGGGGGATTAGACGTCTTACCTATCTATTAAGAAAGGAGAAGGAGGAGTTCAGAAACCTATGGTATGACATTGTTGCAGTTTCTTCTTCTCCTCTTCCTCCTCCTCCTCCTCCCCCTTATCATTCTCTCCTCCTCTCTTTCTACGTTTCCCTTTCGTAAACATTTAAATCAAACGAAAGGAGAATAAGGTATTTTTTATAGTTGGCGGTAAAATTCCACAGCCGATATTAATGACGCACGTCGTGATTGGCTGAGGCTCATTCTGCTGGCCAATCACGAGTGGCTCGGCCAATCAGACGCGAGATGAGGGCTTCGGCGATATCAGCTGCGGATTCTTACCGTCAGCTTAAAAAAACAAAAAAAAACTTGGCTGAAATTAAAATGTGCTTTCAAAGGATGTGAAGTCAGGAGTTCAGATGGGATGTTTCTTGTTTTGGAAGGATCGGATCTCTTCTCTCTCTTCTCTCTCTCTCTCTCTCTCTCTCTCTGTCCTAATGTACCATTATTCTTTTTCAATTTCAAAATCATGTGTGTGCCTCTCTCTCACTCTCTCTTCGTTTTCGTAATCATCTCTCTCTCTCTCTCTCTCTCTCTCTCTCTCTCTCTCTCTCTCTTCTCATATATATATATATATATATATGTATATATATATATATATTATAATATGGTATCTATATATATAAAGGTTTTGCCATGGCAAAAACCTTTATTTATACATAGCATCACGTTTTATATACTTCGTGATCAAGTTATTCATATATATATATATATATGTGTGTGTGTGTATATATATATATATATATATGTAATATATATATATTATATATTATATATACTATAAAATATTCAATTTCAGGAATCGTATTTTTCTCTCTGTGATGTATGTAATATATATATATATATATGTATATATATATATATATATATATATATATATATATATATATTCTAATTCAGATTCATATTTCTCTCTCTCTCTCTCTCTCTCTCATCCTCTTCTCTCTCTCTCTCTCTCTCTGTCTCTCTCTCTCTCCTCTCTCTCTCCGTGAGTCCTTTTCAAAATCCATCTCCGTAATTAAATCCCAGGTGTATGTGTCTCACCTTGGAAACAAAAAACACTGAAAAAAAGAAAGAAAAAAAAAGAACATCGATATCGTACAATTCCGTAATGCTCTGCGCTTTTTCCCCAACGAGGAAGACTCAGCACGCCGGAACTCTCACGACGAAATGGGAATGCAAAAAAAAGGGGCGTGTCACATTAAAGGAGAGGGTCTTCGGAGGGGGAGGGGTCTCTGGTCCTCCTGAGGGAGGGAGATAGGGAGAGAAACAGGGAGGAAGTAAAGGTCAGGCCGTTTGACAGTGTTATGTTTTTTTTTTTTTATTATTTATTTTTTGTGTACAGTTTACGGAAGTTGATTTCGTACCTGTCGTGGTTTGTCATATTTTCTCTCTTGTTTTCCATTTGTTTTGTCGTTTCTCTTGGGTCCTTTGGACAGGGAGGGGTCGCTGGAAATGTAATATATATATATATATATATATATATATATATATATATATATATATATATATATATATCAATGCTTTGGGAAAATGTAATGTCTGTTCTTTTGACATTCTTGACCCACTTTACATAAATAAAAATAACAACGCCTATCCTTTTCTCGAGAACTTATGGCAATAATATGTTATATTTTCATTGTTCCATCTTCTTAAGTATTATCACAAAGATCATCATCAAAATATGTAGGTTCATTATATTTATAACTCACTGAGTTCGCCTTCCAGAAAACAAAATAAAAAAACAATTTAAAAAAATTAAAAACCAAGTAAAAAAATGTGCCAAAGCTGAGAGTTTCGAAGAAACTCAGCTGCTGCCCATGAAGCATTCAGCCATAGCCCGCTGGTGGCTTGTGTTGTTCAGACGCACAATCATGGCTAACTTTAAACTTGAATAAGATGAAAACTACTGAGACTAGAGGGCTGCAATTTGGTACGTTTGATGATTGGAGGGTGGATGATCAACATACCAATTTGCAGCCCTCTAACCTCAGTAGTTTTTAAGATCTGAGGGCAGACAGACATAAAACCATCTCAATAGTGTTGTTGTACAGAAAACTAAAAAGTGATCAAGACAGGCAATCCCAGTATTAAAGCTCACCTAGCTGAGTGCTGTTATACCTTGGTTCTATCAAACGTATCTCCTTTAATGCTTTATGAAACGTTGGTTGTAGATGCGTTTATTTCTTGTTTTTCTGCCTCTGATTAATAGCTTTCGAGTCTAGGGGATTTGCAGGGAGCAGATGGAGAGTTCTAGTACGCAAAGGGTTGTATTGTTTTAAGCATAATTGTATTTCAGAAGATAATGAATTGCTAATTGGAGCATTTAAAAGAATGAGCCATATTACCTACTCTTATAAAGACGCTGCTGGAATATATATATATATATATTATATATTAGTTGATATATATATATATATATATATATATATATATTATAATATTATATGATATATATATATGTATATATATATATATATATATATATATATATATATTATTATATACTAATATATATATATATATGGATGATTATATATATTTAATAATAGTAACTAATAAAAGGAGAGAAAATACTATATTTCAGAGACTGCTGTCTCTCCTTTCATGGTAGATGAATGAGAAAAATTACAGAAAAGGTGATATTTATATCAAGAGATCCATCCATAGTTAAGCCAATTTAGGTCACTCCCACTGATAATCCTTTGTTAATCATCTTAAGCGTTGGTTGAAGGAAAACTTTATCAATGACATCTGAATCCCATGCGCCCTTTGAGATGTTCATTACCTGTCTGTTTGATCAAGGCCGATTCTATCATCTGACTCTTCTACCGACAGTTGCTGCTATAAATCATACGTGACAAATTCCAGTTTATTCTGTGGTTATGTTCTTTTACATGGTTGAAATAGCCGAGTTCTGTTGTCCATACCTAACTGACCGTTTATGTTGTATTAATCTCTGGGGAAGCGATTTTCCTGTAAAACTGATGTAAGATTGGTCGCAGTCCAGGCATGGGATTTCTTAAACGCCTGTGTCCTTGGGGACGTCTTTTGTTGGCCGTTAACCAGGGAATTATCACCAGGATCCGTGGGGAATTGTCCCTACAATCCGTAGAGAATTGTCCCTACAATCCGCAGGGAATTATCACCAGCATCCGTAAGGAATCGTCCCTACAATCCGTAGGGAATTATCACCAGAACCCACCAATAATGGAGGGAAAATTACAGATATTTCCGAACAAAAACCAGCCACCGCTAATGCCCCCATGAGCTAAAGGGAAAATCTTGAACTGTTGCAAATGGTGATTAAGCAAATGGGGCGGAAGCGGGGATTTCGTACCCTGTGGGGGCGAGGGGTGGGGGGGAGGGGGATTAATTCTGTGAGTGCCTCAGACCCCAAGTGATTTCATTCCAGTATTGCTGGCTGGCTATTTTAATGGTTTGGGAAGTTTAACCGCTGTAGAGTGAGGGCTCCATATAAATATATTTATACGTTTGTGAAAACGAATGATTTCACTTTTTAATATTTTCTGTTGCATTTAGTTGGATTTTAGCGTTGTTTATTCCAAAAGAATGAAATATATTTAATTTTCATCGATATGTGAAGGCCCTTTTTTTGTTGTAAGCAAAGTTTTTTTTTTTTCACACTGGAATAAAAAAAGTTGCAATAAAAAAAAATTGCAAATTATTATTTGTGACTGATACATATTATCTTCGATTAACAGGCTACTGACTTCTTATCCTTCACTTCATGAAGTTAATCCTTCACTTTTATGAAGTTAATCGTACACTATGAAGTTAGGACTTCAATTCATGAAGTTAATCCTTCATTTTATGAAGTTAATCATTCACTTTGTGAAGTTCTTCACTGTGTGAAGTAAATCCTTCAATTTATGAAGTTAGTTCTTCGTTTTGTTAAGTTAATCCTTCACTTTATGAAGTTTAATCCTACACTTTACAAGTTAATCCTTCATTTTATGAAGTTAATCCTTCTCTTTATGAAGTTAATCCTTCACTTTATGAAGTTAGTCCTCCACTTTTATGAAGTTAATCCCTCACTTAGTGAAGTTCTGCACTTTATGAGGTTAATCCTTCATTTTATGAAGTTTGTTCTTCATTTTGCGAAGTTAATTCTTCACTTTATGAAGTAAATCCTTTCTTTTTAAGAAGTTAATCCTACACTTTATGAAGTTAATCCTTTTCGATAAAAACTACTATTCTTTGGCCTGTGATAGAATTTATCATGTAAATGCATTTCTACCCTAATGTTATTCTTCTTACATTTTAATACATTTTTATCTATTTGTTAAATTATTATTTTTTATCTATTTCTTAATTTATTATTTATGAAATCTTTTTCAATAAGTTGGATCACTTCTCTTTGTATTTCCCTTTACCTCTTCTTGCTCCTTCCTAATGAACACATTAATATAATAATAATAATAATAATAATAATAATAATAATAATAATAATACTATAACAGGCGTTATGTCTGTCCGTCCGTCTGTCATTCAGTAACGGCCAAACGGCTGGTCCGATGGGCATGAAACTTGGCAGGGTTATGGTGGGAACCCCTAAGATGGTTTATAATGGGGTTTCATCCTACCTTTCCCCCCTACCCCTCCTCCGAAGAGGGTGAGGGTGAGAAGGGACTCCCTGAAACGGGGCTGGTTATGCCCGTAGACTTAGTTGCTTTACGAATTTATCGTACATGATTTCTGTATTCATATGTTTTCTAGTAACAATAATAATAATATTAGGTAACATTTACCTTCAATCTTTCGTGCGAAAACTACCTTATCTTCGGCTCCCAAAAGCTTCCTTATTACCTGCCGAAATCACTTCCGGTCTCCCAGAACCGGAAGTCGAGTTAATTTACATACGTTTCCCATTAGCTCGATTGACTGGGGCGCGGTGCTCGATACCCGTTAATTGATAGGCTAGATTGTGTGTAGTCGCGTTATTGTAAATTTGTTGGGTATTGTAATTTGTTTGATAGTCGTGTTGATGTTGCAAAGGAGTTTTTTTTTGTTTAAATTTCAAGGTGATGTTTCTGCTATTGATGTTAATTTTTTTTCTTTAGTTTTAAAAGCTTTATATAGAATTTGAAGGCATTCGAGAGAGAGAGAAAGAGAGAGAGAACCAGCTTGTACCAGAGCAGACGAAACCTTGACGGGCAGACAAACACACACACTTACACAAGGACAAAAATTAACGCTACGTTCAATGCAAACACGCCCACGATCTCTGAGAGAGAGAGAGAGAGAGAGAGAGAGAGAGAGAGAGAGAGAGAGAGAGAGTTTAGTCTGTCAAAACTATAATATAGAGAATATCCTTTTCCTGTTTATTCGTCTACAGCAACAACAACAACACCGAACGGAAAGAAATTCAATGATTGTTTCCGGAAACTCACAAAAGCGTCAATAACAACGTTAGTTTTCCTTTCATCTGTCGACGACTTTTTCCAATTTACTAAACGAAGGTCAACAGGAATAGAATGTATATGGGGTTTAGGCCAAAGGCCAAGCGCTGGGACCTCTGAGGTCACTCATCGCTGAGGGGGAAACGAGAATATGCAGTTTGAAACCGGGGTTTAACAGGCGGAAAACCTCATCAAAGCAGGTTCAACCATAAATCCTAACTGCCTAAGAAGTTTGTACAGCAAGATGGAAGAATGATAATACGAGTGGAGGTACAGTAAAAGGAATGAAAGGGGTTGCGAAGAATCTATTATAAATGCCTACAGTTCACAGCGTGAGGTGCGCTGACGGCACTACCCCCCCCCCCCCCATACTGAGAGAAAGGTCAACAGATATTAGTCGAAAATAGGTCGCTTAGAATAATACCGAGCGGTAATTGGAAATCAAGTTAAACATCGATCTAAACCTCATATAGGTGAAATTGATTGAGGACTGTAGTCATTTATTAAGGTGTGAAGCATTAGTGTAAAATTTTTTGGTCTGGAATAAGTCGTAAAGAGAGAGAGAGAGAGAGAGAGAGAGAGAGAGAGAGAGAGTATGCATGCGTGAGAGAGGTGTGTGTGTTTGAGAGAGAGAGAGAGAGAGAGAGAGAGAGAGAGAGAAAAGCAATGTGTATGTGAGTTGTGAGAGAGAGAGAGAGAGAGAGAGAGAGAGAGAGATGTGTATGTGAGAGAGAGAGAGAGAGTGTGAGAGAGAGAGAGAGAGAGAGAGAGAGAGAGATGTGTATGTGTGAGAGTGTGTGTGTGTGTGAGAGAGAAAGAGAGAGAGAGATATAAATGCGTATGTGTGTGTGAGAGAGAAAGTGAGTGTGTGTGTGTGTGTGTGGTAGAGAAAGAGAAAAATGCATGTGTTTGTGTGTGTGTGTGTGTTTGGAGAAAGAGAGAGTGTATGAGAGAGAGAGAGAGAGAGAGAGTAGAGAGTATGCATACGTGTATTACGTAGCCACTGCAACTGATAATTTAAGCTAAACTGGTGTTAAGCCGGAGTCAGTCCATGATGAGAGCTGCTCTCTCTCTCTCTCTCTCTCTCTCTCTCTCTCTCTCTCTCTCTCTCTCTCTAGTAAAATCGATACATAGCCATGAGCCAGCGAGGTACGATTGGCAGTTTTAAAAAAAGTAAATAAAATACGGGGTGTGACACTATCTGTAAAGTGATGCTGATACGTAACATTTTATTTACAATGATAGTGAGATATTGAAAGCATTAGTATAATGAATTTTACTGGATAGTGTAGAATACAATGAACATTCCCTAGGCACTTTTTTTTTGTCAGGATTTTCTGGATATTATGAACATTCTATGGACGCGTCTTTTGTTATTATTTTCTGAAGAATATAATGAACACTCTCACTACAATGAACATTCTCTAGATGCGTCTTTCGTCATTATTTTCTGAAGAATATAATGAATATTCTCTAGAAAGGTCTCTTGTCATTATTTTCTGAAGAATATAATGAACAATCTCAATACAATGAACATTTTCTAGACACGTTTTTCTTCATTATTTTCCAAAGAATATAATAAATATTCTCTAGAGAGGTCTTTTGTCATTATTTTCTGAAGAATATAATGAACACTATACAATGAACATTCTCTAGACGCATCTTTTGTCATTATTTTCTGAAGAATATAATGAATATTCTCTAGGAAGGACTTTCATCATGCTTCTCTGAAAAATACAATGAACATTCCCTATACAATGGACATTCTGTAGACACGTTTTTTTCTCATGATTTTCCGACGAATACAATGAACATTCTCTATACAATGAACATTTTGTAGACACGTCTCTTGTCATGATTTTCCAAAGGGTACAATGAACATCCTCTAGCCACGTTTTTTTATTTCTTTTTTCTTGAAATTATTGAAACTATGGAAACTAATGACCCTTCTTTCATTCATTCATTTTTCCAGCATAAATCTCCTGGGCGATTCCCTTCCAGCAGGAGGTTTTCAAAAAACTCTCTGGATCTTCCAGGAAACGTATATATATGATCTGGCTTCATCCAATTCCCAGAATTCAATCGCGAGGCCTTTGACACAAATCATGTCGTGTCGTCTTAATGCAAAGCAAGTTGAAATATTCCGTTCGCAGGATTCAGTATTGATGATTCTATGCTGCGATTCTCGTAATGATCACTATTGATGTTCGGGGAATGAGCTCGGCACTATAGAGAGAGTCATTCTAGTTTAATTTTTAATTGTGATTAGTCAGTTATAATGGTTAAAGGTGAGTTGTTGCAAGGGGATTACACATAGCAGACATGGAGCCAGAGAGAGAGAGAGACAGAGAGATAGAGTATATAAGCATCTCATTTCACTTTTCGAGAAATATTTAGTAACTGGGAACCGAAGAGTCTTCCAGACTCAACTCACCTGGAAACCAAAGAGGACTTCCAGACTCAATTCACCTGGAAACCAAAGAGGACTTCCAAACTCAACTCACCTGGAAATCAAAGAGGACTTCCAGATTGAACTCACCTGGAAAACAAAGAAGTCTTCCAGACTCAGCACACCTGAAATCTAAAGAGGACTTCCAGACTCAGTTCACCTGGAAACCAAAGATTCTTCCAGACTCAACTCACCTGGGAACCAAAGAGGACTTCCAGACTCAACTCACCTGGAAACCAAAGAGGACTTCCAGACTCGACTCACCTGGAATCCAAAGAGGACTTCCAGACTCAACTCACATGGAAACCAATGATGTTTCCCAGTTCAGGTCACCTGGAATCCAAAGAGTCTTCCATACTTAACTTACCTGGAAACCAATTATGTCTTCAAGACTACTCACTACCAAAAAAAAAAAAAAAAAGTCTTCCAGACTCAACTCACCTGGAGACCAAAGAGGTCTTCCCGACTCTGGAAGATCCCAGGACGACCAGCCTGAAGCAGTTCTTGGCCGGAGGCTTCATATTTTTGTTGGGCACCACCGGCAGTGACGAGGGCGCTGGAACTTTGGTGCCATCTTCGGTGGCACTCTCGCCCGCGCCGCTGCTGTCGCCCTTGGTGCTGTTGGACCTGCAGAAGCCGTTGCAGGCTGCTCCTTCGTCCACCTCGCAGGTGGGCGTGCTCACCTCCTCGACTTCGGAGATCATGTTGGGGTTGGGGCTCTCGGGGGCATCACCCTCTGGAATCGTTTCCCATTTGTTTTGGGTAGACATGGCTGTTGGTCTCGCTTTAGTATCGTGTTTCGGTATTCATAGTGGGAGTTTCTGTCGTTTTGTTTTGAAAATTCACGTCTTAGTCTGTTCTCTTGGGTGGAGTCATCGTTTGCTGGAACGATCGTGTCTACTTTTCGGAATCATAATGGAGGAGGTTAAGGGCTCTGGATATCTGGAAGGATTTTGCTATACTCTCTATATTGATTGCCTTCCTCTTCGACTTCGTCTTCTTCATGACATCTCTCATGGTTCTGAAAAGAGAATGGAGAGAGAAATTACTGCAAGTTTTCAAACTTCAAAGATACCCATAACATATAGGTGATCAATACTTCATTTTCATTTACTATTTAGTACCATACCCCAGTCAATTTTAGTACAATACTTCATTGACCATTTAAAAATATTCAAACTTAAAAACTACACGTAAAATATAGATTTTATCAAAATATCTAAAGCTGAAACAGCTTCAATTGCCAATATATATATATATATATATATATATATATATATATATATATATATATATATATATATATATATATATTATACACATATATATTTCGTCTTTATATCTAAGGCATAAAGAACCTGCATATATAATACATACATTCATACACACTTCAGAATAACTTTTACTTCTAATCATCTGTCGTGTCTGATGGTAAATCATAATAGATCAAAAAGCGATTTTTTTTCCATAGAACCCATTTTCCAGGAAATAAACCCAGATTCCTATAGGAAGATCCCCCCTGCCCCCACAATTCCTCCTAAACCTTGACCCCAGCCATCTTTCATTTCACAGATTGTTGTTGTTATTGTTGTTATTGTCGTCTTCCTCTCCTTCTTCTTCTTCCTCGTTAGCGAGCCAGGAAGTGTGTGGCTTAAAGGCAGCGCGCTTTGCAACGGCACATCATCATTATCATCATCATCAAGATGCAAGTCCTGGCGTCGTATATTTGCATACATGTGTTTCTACGCTAGCGCGTGAGAAGCTTGTAGTATTGTCTTCGTCAAGGCCGTGAGAGGAGAGAGAGAGAGAGAGAGAGCCAGCCGTGTGTTCCCTCGATAGTCAACCAGGTAATCAGTTTAAAGGCCGCCAATAACACATTAAGTTAGGGTCGGAAGTCTTTGCAGAGAGGGCTGGAGAGTCCTGCCCTCTCTCTCTCTCTCTCTCTCTCTCTCTCTCTCTCTCTCTCTCTCTCTCTCTCTCTTCATCGCAGGGCTGAATTAGTAGTCGAATAAGCCTCTAAAGTACAAGTTGAAAATGCTATCTAACTTTAACTATAAATAATAATAATAAAAAAAAAGTACTGAGACTAGAGGGCGGCAATTTGGTACGTTAGATGATTGGAGGGAGGATGATCAACATACCAATTAGCAGCAGTTTTTAAGATTTGAAGGCGGAAAGAAAAAGTGCGGACGGACAGACAAATAGCCATCTCAGTAGTTTTCTTTATACAGAAAACTAAAAACTGACCTCACAAATATATGATTTAATACAGATTCCTAGACTCAACATCTGTAGAGCGAAACTTGATAGCTACAACTTGAGTCTGTAAAGAATAGACTGGTCAAGAAATTGGTAGACTCATGAAGGAAAAATATATAAAAAAGATAAGACTATCAGAGCCTAGAGACGTAACATAAGTCACAATAAACAGAGAAGAAGAAGAAGGAGAATTGAAAGAAGAAGAAGATTGAATCGTCAGTCGAACGGGCCCGCGAAAAACGACACTAGACCGATGCTCTATCTAGTCTAAACACTATCGCTCTTTTCTGAGGTGGCACTCGAGAATATCCTTAGACAAGACGATGATTGGTGATACCCCGGTGATACCCGAGGGATAATACCTTAATTCACGCTCGAGTAAGAGCCCCTGACCGATAAGAGATGAAAGAAAAAAGGCATTCAATGTATACCTCTGTTTGGTGCCATCGTCCTGGCATCAAGCGTTTGGTGTTGTTGCTTATAAGAAACGCGTTCTTTTTTGCTTGTTTCTTTGTCTGTTCCTTGCTACGACTGCAAGCACGTGCTGGCATAAGGACAATTTGATTTAACAACAGCACAAGGGAAAATTTAGCTATTGTTGATAGACCTATAGATTAGGTTAATAAATGTACAACTCTGTGCCTGGTGCCATCGTCCTGGTATCAATCGCTTGGTGGTGTTGCTTATAAGAAACCTTCTTTTTTGCTTGTTTCTTTGTCTGTTGCTTGCTACGGCTGCTTGCACGGATGAAAGCACGTGCTGGCATAAGGACAGTTTAATTTAACAACAGCACAAGGGAAAATGTGGCTAATGTTCATAGGCCTATAGATTAGTTGAACCAGATCAATAACGCCCATAGCTAGACTCACACGGGAGCAAGTTGTAGAATTTTAAAAAACGGAAAGAAACCGGTTAAAACTAAGAGAACGAAGAGCTATATACAGAGCCGATACCGTCCACAGTGTGCCCCTGAAGACCCGCTGTAAGCGGGCGTCTAGGATATCCCTTAGTACTAAGAAGCTCACTGTTCTTGATCACTGTCGCTTTCTCCGGGGCCCTGAGTGGTCTCGGATTCATGATGTGATTTATGCCCTCGTGCCCGCCCCCCTCCCCCTCTGTGCCTTGGTAGCCATTCCTCATCCTCCTCCCCCCCCCCCCCCCCCCCCCCCCCCCCCCCCCCCCCCCCCCCCCCCATAATAATTCCTAGAACTTCACCAACCAGGATGGGTGATTCCTGAATAAATGGTTATTCAAATAATTAATAGCGTGGTTTGCCCTTTCACGCGGTGCTGATCGGATTTCCCCAGTCTTTAGCTCTCTCTCTCTCTCTCTCTCTCTCTCTCTCTCTCTCTCTCTCTCTCTCTCTCTCTCTCTCCAGTTGTAGCAATTTCTCCTAAAATAAAATTTCGTTCTCTCTCTCATTCTATCCAATGTATACCTGATGTCATTCTCTCTCGGTTAAACCCCACTCCATTTATCAGTTATTTATGCTCGTCTATCTATCCTTTCGTCTATACCAACCTCTCTGTGCCTTTCTCGGGTACTTCGTCTATCTATCTAGCTTCCTATCTACTCGCCCATCTACTTATCTACCTCATATTCTACGAGGTCTCTTTGTCGATAGGCTCATCTCCTCTGGAAGCCTCTTCCGTCCCTCCATATTGGATATTTCACGTCGGTAGTGACGTCATCGGGAGACCTCCTTGAGTCTAAGCGGGGAAGAGGAGGAGGAGGAGGAGGAGGAGGCCTGAATGATTAAATGGGCTTTTCTATAGTCTCTAGAAGCTTTATTGGTTTTCAGTGACTTTTTTTCTTCCATGTTTCAGTTCTTAGAATCTACTGAGGCTTGAGGGCTGCAAATAGGTACGTAGGTCACGCACCCTCCAATCATCAAACGTACCAAATTGCAGTCCTCTAGCTTCGGTATTTTTTTTATTTTATTTAAGGTTAAAATAAGGGGCGTGACTGAGAGCCTCATGGGCCGTGGGTCATACAGCATTATACGCTGTGCAGAAAACTGGATTGAGCCGAAGTTTTGCTTGTTATTAATTATTGTTGTTTTCGCGGTTTTTAAATTGACATGGCATCTGAATTATTTTATGTGATTGGTTTATATAAAACTAGGGTCTGGATGATATCAAATAATAGGTTTATATAAAACTAGACTGCATAATAATAATAATAATAATAATAATAATAATAATAATAATAATAATAATAATAATAATCACAGCTAAAAAAATAAAACACAGGACCACATCCTAGACCTAGACTAACCTACCCTAACCCACCTGTGAAAGAGAATCTCCCCCCTCCCCTATTCCCATCCCAGCATCCTTGGGGTGCGGGCAATTCTCTCTAGCTTCCCCCTACCCAACCCCCCCAAAACCCCCAACCCTTGCACAGACACAAACACACATCATTAACCTTTATAACCTCAACTATGAGTCTACGGCTCCGTGTCCTGTCCAGCCGGTTAGTCATTGGTGCGGTCATGGCTATTACTGTTTGGTCTTTCGGCTGTTTGGCCTTGTCGTGTTTATGTTCGTTCGCTGTGTTCGTCCTTTGTTCTCTCCTAGCTTTTTTGATTTGACGAAGTATTTATATCGTCTCTCAGTTCGTCTTTTAGGCATGAAATTGCGGCTAAGTCTTTACAGATATTCGGCGTAGTTTAGACACTAGGTCTAGGTATATCTCTCTTGTCGTTTGGTCGTTGTTTGGCCTTGTCATGTTTATTATTCATTAGCTGTGTTCGTCGTTTATTCGCTCCTAGCCTTTTTTATTTAACAATTCGTCTTTTAGACATTTAGACATAATACTAGCGGCTAAGAGTAACAAACAATAGACTGTGGGTGTAAGGTTTCCTCTCTTGTTGCCTGGGGAATCATCTTGCAAGATTAATGTTTAGAAAACGGTTCGTTAACGTGAATGACTCTTGCATTATCTTAATTATTGACAATGATAGTTATATGGCTAATGATAATGATGACGATGAAGATAATGATAACCCATATTATCATCAATTTTGATTAACCAACCACTAATTGGAATATATGCCTATAAGTCTACTCCTCTTCACCAAAAATTCTCTGTGAATGAAATCTACAAAAACATGCTCAAGGAAATGAATCATTCATCACCAAAGAGAGAGAGAGAGAGAGAGAGAGAGAGAGAGGTTCACACTACATCCTAGAACAGCACAGACCAATTAGACGGATTGATCGTAAGTTATCCATTGTCATGGCTACCAAAGAGAGGGTCACTGACGCCTTTAGGCTAATGAGAGAAGCAAAGTAGAAAGATTCGTCATCAAGAAGCTCAAATACGTCATCAGAAAGGTCAAAGAATACTTCATCAGAAAGGTCAAGCCGAGAGGTTAGTCATGAAATAGCACTGATATTTTTTGTGCATTTTCTTTCATCTTGAAGCGAACTTCAACTGTGTACGTTAATGACATCTTCATCAGCGTAAAGATAATGCTTTTATACGTTTCCTAAATCCCAAGTTATTTAGAAAATACGTTTTAAAATGCGAGACAGAATAATTCATTTGTAAGGTGTCTATGTGCTCCTACAAACGCCTTGGATGAAATGTATTGTCAGTCACTGTAGAGCGTAGAACGAAGGTCACCATAATGAGGAAATGAACGTGTTGATTTATCGAAAGAAAAAGAAGGAGGAGGAGGAGGAGGAGGGGAGGAGGAGAAGGGGTCCGGAGGTCGAAGCGATGGCGCAGCAGAGATTGACAGAAAACATCCTTACGAAAAGAAAACAAAAAACAAGCTTTAATTCCTTTGGGAGAAGCTAGACCTTATGATTCTATACAGCCATCTTTCGTCAGAAACTCCAGATTTTACTCTAGTATGTTAAACCATTCACACTGCAACCTTGGTGCGACGCATAAGCTATTTAATGATGGTAAAAATGAGCGAGACTACAATGACGAGACTATAATACTTGAATAGCAGGTTGAGGAATTGTCGAAATTTGACGCTAAACAGGATACCCCCCATTCATTCCTCCTGGGTTATGCCACCTAAACCAAACAACAGCGAGCAGAAATGCAAGCTGTCTATAATGAGGAAATGCTTCCCGGGCAGAAATGAGCCACGGGAGGCCATTTTATCCTCCATTGCAATCTGCCACACTGTTGTGCTTTTTGGCCTAGACCGATGTTGAACAGGAAACCCGACAACCACGTTTAAGACGAAAACAGGACGCAAGAGGACGCATCTCGTGCTGCCTGCGACTGACAAATAGGAGACTAGGAGTATCCTTGTTCGCGTTTTCGGGATCTTTTATGAAGATCACGTCGTGGTGATTACTCGAACGAACAACCGGATTGCGGACGGAAATGGTGTGATACGCACGAGGCTGCACTAGTACGAGCTTGCTTTTGGAAGCCTCGATGGCTCAGATGTTTGAGAAATCGGTGATTGATGACTTTCGTTTGTATTATTATTATTATTATTATTATTATTACTATTATATTATTATTATTATTATTATTATTATTATTATTATTATTATTATTATTATTATTAATTCTAAACTAGAGACGCCCTCCTTGTGTATATTTCTGAAGCATTGCCACACCGATTAGCCTCAAGTTATGAGTCTATAGAAGCCTCCATGGCTCAAATGTTTGAGAAATCGGTGATTTATGACTTTCGTTTATATTACTATTATTATTAATAACATTATTATTATTATTATTATTATTATTATTATTATTATTAATAATTCTAAAACAGAAAGGTTCTTCTTGTATATATTAGTCTCATGTTATGAGTCTATCGATCATCTGCATTTGCCAGAGCCTGACGGCCGTGTCTAGCCCTATGCCTATAATTAATGAAAATAAAAATCACAATAACGCCCCAATATCATCATTTACTCACGCCAGCAGACACTCTAACAACACCAGCAATCACAAAGCGAGGCCGACAAACGACCAATCAGTCCGTGAAAAGACCAAGATGATTGGGAACAGTGAAGAAGAAGAAGAAGAAGAAGGAGAAGAAGAAGAATAGAGCTTTTGGTAGCTCTGCAGGAACGCTGTTGGATATTGATCTGACGAAGGGACTGTTACATACTGTCTCCTTCTCGTCATTCTGTTTTAGGGAAGGTAGAGAGAGAGAGAGAGGGGGCTTTTCGTTCTCACCTTGTCTGGACTTTTTATTCACTTATTTATTTACTTATTTTTGGTGAAATATTGGGCTCTTTGATGGTAGTATAGGTTGGTTGTTTTTTTAATGTATTATATATATGCATACATATGTTGTGTATATATATGTATATATATTATAGATATAGATATGTAATGTATATATATATATATACATATATATATAATATGTATTTATATACAGTACCTTAGTATATATATATATATATATATATATATATATATATATAATATGAATTTATGTACAGTACATTTGTATATATATATATATATATATATATATATATATATATATATATATATATATAGTATATATATATATGGCAATGAATATACAGTACGAAGGCCTATACATATATGTGTATGTGTGTATACCATCTCACAACTCTGCTAAGATCATTCTTCACTTTAAGAATCAAGTAAAATTAAATATAAAACGCTTGATTGATTGATTTCCGTACGACGTTGCAGTCGTAATCCTTAATAGGATATTCACAGATGTTCGTCAATAATCGTGTATTAAATTTGATAGTGATTTATTATAAAAAAAATATATATCACTATTGTTAGATTAAGTTTTCTCGCTTAGCCTATATGACGGTTCCTCCTTCTCCCCCATACCTCCCCCCCGTCCGGGGAAAGCTCACCTATCAGTCCTGTTAAGTGAATGTCATTGACAGGTGACCCCTGGGGTAGGGGGTACTTCCGGCACAGTCTCACCCGCCCCCACGCTCCCCCCTTTGAAATATAGTACCTGTAATTCGAACGCGTCCTGTTCTCGTCCTCTGGTCTTAATAATGAAATGAGAGAGAGAGAGAGAGAGAGAGAGAGAGAGAGAGAGAGAGATTAATTTGCCATAAGAGGATTGACAGAGAGCCAAAGAGGAACATCAAGAGGGAAAGATACCTTCTTTAAGAGAGAGAGAGAGAGAGAGAGAGAGAGAGAGAGAGAGAGAGAGAGATACTTTGCATTACAATTAAAGCCACTGAGAAAGTGACAAATGGTTTATTTTATTAATGGAAAAAAAAGGACAGATACGATAAACCATTCATGGTAAAGAGAGACAGAGAGAGAGAGAGAGAGAGAGAGAGAGAGAGAGAGAGAGAGAGAGAGAGTCCACATGCGACTAGTAGCAAAAAATTAACCTGACTTTGCTAACGATAGCAAAGCTATCATACTCTGCCAACAAAGAAGTAGCTATGAATAAGAATTTTAATTCAAAATGTCAATATCACCTTTAGTGAATACAATTACAGAGGTCATTCGTTTGTTATGTTATGCCCGTGGTAATTATTCCCCGTCAGAGCCGTTAATTGATTTCAGATTTTTGTATAAGATTGGTTTCTATTCATTGACTTTTATCTAAACCAAAACCCCCCCAAAAAAATAAATATCACTGACAATAACTTTATTTATATAGAACTGCTAGCATAACAAATCACTAATTATCTGGGAACTGTTGAGGTATAAAATTAGGGATAAACCTTATGTGTATATATATATATATATATATATATATATATATATATATATATATATATATATACACACACGAATTACGCGTTTGTTTTGTCAGCAACTACATAGAATAGACTGGAATGAAATAGATAGAAATTAAGCTGTTAAGAATAGATAGTCTGCAAATTTAGATTTATTCTCGACACTCAAATGGACGAGAAAACTAGGTTTAAGCTTAACTGAAGTAGGCTGGGAAAACTAAGCTTTATTTCCTCGAAATAGATGTGAAAAGTAAGCTTTATTTCCCAAAAATATATTTCAAAACTAAGATTTATTCCCCCAAAATAGATGTGAAAAGTAAGCTTTATTTCACCAAAACATAGATATGAAGAGTAAGCTTCATTTTCCCAAAATAGATGTGAAAACTAAGCATTTTTCCACAAAATAGATGTAAAGACTAAACTTAATGTTGACGGGAAACTAAGCTTTATTTCTGAACTAAAATAAAACGTGAAAATTAAGCTTTATTCCCAGCTAAGACAGACGGGAAAACTTAAAAGCTTTATTCCCAAATAAAACGGACTGAAGAGAAGCGACTCATTCCCAAAGAAGTCGAGAGATATATTCTCGTATGCAAATGTATTCACAATTCAAATAATTATCATATTAATCATTTTTGGGGAAGATATAATTTACGCTCCTTCTGCCCAAGACACCATCTCGCCTTCAAAGCACTTATATAGGATCTTCAAAACACTCTCGTGGGTTCTTCATAATGGTTTCGAATCCCATCAGAGAACTTCTCTCTCTCTCTCTCTCTCTCTCTCTCTCTCTCTCTCTCTCTCTCTCTCTCTCTCTCTCTGGCGGGGTCACAATGTTCACCTTTGGTATTGGATCCCATAAGACAAACAATAAACAGGGTGTTTACACTCGCCAGAAGACGTAAACAGTCCAGATACTTCAATTGTTTTTTTTTTTTTTTTTTCATAATTCATAACCAGTTGTGATCCAGAGGTTCGTGTGACGTCAAAAAAAAAAAAAAAAAAAAAAAAATCTTCGAGGGGAGAAAGTCTCCTAGATTATTCTGACACTGACGAATGATTGTATTATTTTCGGTAGAGGCTGAAAGGATAATAATATTCCAGGCCTCCATCTGCGTGAAATCATTCTTTGTAGTTTTCTGTTTAGCTATTGGGATGGCTTTTTCTGTCCGCCCTCAGATCTTAAACACTACCGAGGTTAGAGGGCTGCAAATTCGTATGTTGGTCATCCAACCTCCAATCATCGAACATACCAAATTGCAGCCCTCTAGCCTCAGTAGTTTTGATTTTATTGCCTGTCTGTTCGTCCGCACTTTTCCCGTCCGCCCTCAGATCTTAAAAACTGCTGAGGCTAGAGAGCTGCAATTTGGTATGTTTGATGATTGGAGGGTGGATGACCAAGATACCAATTTGCAGCCCTCTAGCCTCTGTAGTTTTGATCTTATTCAAGGTTAAAGTTAGCCATAATCGTACGTCTGTCAACGCAACACTGCATTATATGCTGTACAGAAAACTCTATTGCGCAGAGGAAACTTCGGAGCGTTCATTTTACGAGTTTAATTGGTAATTCAGGGATAAACCAATTGTGCTTACTACTTACAGAGTTCAAGTAGCTCTCATCAGCATTGCGTCAGCCACACTACTTCAACAGACGGTATGGGGATAGTGCCTTTCAAACTCTCTACAGTCAGTTTCCGTTTCAGTGCTGAATGACTTCACAGGTCCCAGTGCTTGGCATTTGGCCTTAATTCCATATTCAGATCAACTGAACAGAGGCAGGGCCGTGTACCAACAATTCCGGTATTTATATATATATATATATATTATATTATATATAGTATATATATATATATATATATATGTGTGTGTGTGTGTGTGTGTGTGTGTGTGTGTGTGTGTGTGTATGTGTGTATTTTCACTCATTAACCTTTTTTTGTAATAAGACCAACTTTCCCGGAAATCTGAAGTGAAAAAAGGTGCCCCGGTTTATGTGTAAAACTCAAAATAAATTATTTTATAGAAAATGACGCGAAATTACTTTGATTTCAAGAACGCTTCCCTCTCCTGTCTAGGTTGAGAGAGAGAGAGAGAGAGAGAGAGAGAGAGAGAGAGAGAGAGAGAGAGAGAGAGAGAGAGTTTCTTTAAACAGCTGTCCTCTATTCAGCTGGATTTTAAAAATGACTCATTAGGAGAGACAGACTTTTAGAGTTATTTTTTATATATCTTTTTTTATTTTGTCCGTGTTCTGTCGATTTTCAGTTTACCGTTTATTTTTTAAAATCCAATTAAGGGAGACGACACTCGGTATACGTTGGTAACTTCGGAATCTTGTGTATATGCAAATTAGGAGACAATATTTATATTGGTATTTTACAGAGATTGTTGCAGTACTGATCAACTGCTATTTCATCACTTCTTACTTTTCTTAAAATCTACTGAGGCTAGAGGGCTGCAAATTGGTATGTTGATCATGCACCCTCCAATCATCAAACATACCAAATTGCAGCCCTCTAGCATCAGTAGTTTCTATTTATCGTTAAAGTTAACCATGATCGCGCATCTGGCAACGATATAGCACAGGCCACCATCAGGCCGTCGTTAAAGTTTCACGGGCCGCGGTTCGTACAGCGTCATACCGAGACCACGGAAAGATTAGACGCTGTAGCGACAGTGCGGAAATCTTGATTGCGCCGAAGACAGTTGTGCGCATTTTTTATTTTTTTTTTTTTTTTTATTTTTTTGCATTATTAGAATTATTTACCGAAGATGAAAATTCTATATAAAAATCAATTTAAAAGTAAATGAAAATAATTTTGAAAAAAAAATGACAATTATATATATATCTTATATCAACAAGAAAACACGCTTGAACAAACAAGAAGATAACGCTCGCCATACATGCTTCTCTCTCTCTCTCTCTCTCTCTCTCTCTCTCTCTCTCTCTCTCTCGTGAATCCACAGGATCAACGGAAACCGCATAAGCATAAGGAATCCATGTTGGCGAATACCGACGTCTCATCCATAATAAGTACTCTCTCTCTCTCTCTCTCTCTCTCTCTCTCTCTCTCTCTCACTGACGCACACAATTTACAAACAGGATCGATAACAACAATTTCAGTATTTCACAAATTATTATTGACTGGTCGAGGTCTCTCTCTCTCTCTCTCTCTCTCTCTCTCTCTCTCTCTCTCTCTCTCTCTCTCTCTCTCTCGTACGTAATTCACAGACAGAACCGATCCGACAAGACAGACTAATTTGTACTTAAGGCAAATAGAGCTCTCTCTCTCTCTCTCTCTCTCTCTCTCTCTCTCTCTCTCTCTCTCTCTCTCTCTCTCGTGCGTAAGTAATTTACAAACAGTCACGATACAATAATACAATTTAATTTGTACTTGAGGCAAATTGATATCTCTCTCTCTCTCTCTCTCGTACGTAATTCACAGACAGAAACGATCCGACAAGACAGTCTAATCTGTACTTGAGGCAAATTGAGGTCTTTCTCTCTCTCTCTCTCTCTCTCTCTCTCTCTCTCTCTCTCTCTCTCTCTCTCTCTCTCTTTGCAACCACAATAATCCGGTATTCTTACGACCCAGAAAGAGACTGAAGGCTCTTGTAATATGCTAATGAGCTAAATTAAAGAGAGAGAGAAAAAATGGTATTATGCTAATGAGATATAAAATCAGCTCATCCTGGCTTCTGTATTTGTATCTCAGTTTCGAAATTTGTTTTCGTGGTTCGAGAATTGAACAAGGCGTGATCAGACCTCCAGCTTCATCGGGGACGCGTGCAAGATTTTCCCCTAATACGTAAGTTATCAACATTATATTCGTAATTTATTGAAAATTAAAAAGCGCTAAATTCTACAGTCAAACAGAGATTTGTTTCACTATCGAAAATTAAAAAAAAATAGGCTATATTTTATTAGAAATACGTATTCTGTATGCTACTTATTTTTTACATATTTATTCTAATAAATAAATCATAAATATGATAACCTATCATTCCTGTATCTTTAACTCAGCGCAAAACACCTTTTTTAGACCTTTTTAGGCTCTTCCGTAGACCTTTCCTACCCCCCACAACTTGGATGGAAAAAATAAAAAAAAAGAAATAAATAAAATAAAAAACTATATTTGAATCATCAGGAATCTGATGATTATAAAAATCATCTTTATCGGCAGAAACTCATTTTTTATACACAAAGTTTTCTTTTTTTCCTTTTTTTCGTATCTAAAGTACTTTCCCGGCTTTTGGTTATTTCCCTCCTCCTCTTCTCCTTTGGTTTATTCAATTCGTCGTAGGTTCGTTTCAGTGGCGAATATCTCTTTGAAGTTACGACCGACATTAACTTCTAGTTCTTCGTAGTTCCTCGGAGCGAAAAACATGACTATTTTTTTACGTTTGGAGCTGGAGGAGTTTGCTTTACATTGTGGTATGCAAGGGTACTGCCAATATATATATATATATATATATATATATATATATATATATATATATATATATATATATATACATATATACATGTGTATAAACATATCTTATATATAAAGCTGACAGTCGCACTATCTATGTATATATGTATGTATGTTCGCTATAGTCAGTAAAACTACTGGACCGAATTGAAGCAAAGTTGGACCCTGAATGTAGAATTTATAGGGGAATGGTTTTAGCCGGGTGCCGTTTCGATCCGGATATTCGGCCATGCTAAGAAAATGCTATTTTGATCGAACTTTTCAAGTGGATTCCAAATATGCTCCTACTTTTCTTCTATGATAAAAATGATGGTGATATTTTGGTTCAAACAATGCCGGCGTATGGTTGCTCATCACCAAGCCCTGCCAGGTAGTGTATATATATATATATATATATATATATATATATATATATATATATATATATATATATATATATATGTGTGTATATATATATATAAACAGATGCCCATTTCCTCCTGGAACCTAGAAATTCTGACAAGGCGAGAACAGTCACACACATCATATTTCGCCCCGTCCAATCTTATTTTTTTTATTTTTTCCTTTTATTTTTTTTTTCCATTTCCGAACGGTACCGGATTTCAAATCAATTAAGTGGGATGAAGAGGACTGAGTTCGCTAATTAAGGGGAGGACAATTTTTCCCCCAAGAAGAAGAAGAAGAAGAAAGAAGAAGAAGAAGAAGAAGAAGAAGAAGAAGAAAGTTAGATCCGAGTGGGCCTTCGAACGTCAACTTTTATCACGCCCAGCATCTTTGGGTGTCTCTCATCTGCCGGTATACCCTTGGGCCCTTTTGGGAGTTCTGGGTGGGATCAGAAGGCATAATTGCTTTTCCATTTCTTCCCTCAGTTATGAAGGTTGTTTTTTTCTTCTTCAGCCTCAATGTTAGAGTCACTCTTTGTGAAGGCAGGTCATTAAAGTTGTTCAGAGCACAAGTGGGACTTCTGTAATCAGGGGCATTGTTCGTGGTAATATCCTTGCCATGGTAAAAGTCCTGTCCAATAATGGTACAAGGTCTGCGTAATGCTAAAAGGTTCTTGCAATGGTACAAGGTCATCCCAATGGTACAACGTCATTGCAATGATACGAGGTTCTTGCAATGGTACAAGGTTCTTGCAATGGTACAAGGTCATTCCAGTGGTGCAATGTCTCTGCAATGATTCAAGGTCTTTGCAATGACACAAGGCCCTTGCAATGATACAAGACATTCCAGTGATGAAAAGTCCTTGCAATTATTTTGGTGAATTCATATAAACTAGGAATAAAAATGAACACTCACGTACTACTTCCCTTTTAAACAGACAGACAGACAAAAACATTATGAAATGAACCAACCTGAACAGTCTATAGCTGTGATCCCAAGAACTCGAGACTTATTATTATTATTATTATTATTATTATTATTTGTGATGCGAATTGCTTCTGGGTAGCGTAAAGCTTGTGAGATACTTCGAAAGGCGTTTGAGATGCTTCGTAACGCGTATGGGATGCTTTAAAACTCGTTTGAAATGCTTTGAAACGTGTTTGAGATGCTTCGTAACTCATAAAAACTGCTTCGAGACGCTTTCAAGATCAACTCGTATGAGCTGTTTCGAAACTCGTACGACCCACGAGTATATTTGAAGGACCTGGGTTTGAACTGCTACGTAACTCGTTTCGGTAACAGTCTTACATATATATACTCGTAGCTTCCTCGGTGCAAACTTAGAATGAGAGAGAGAGAAAGAGAGAGAGAAGCTAGCTTATTCCACTTCAGGTATCGGCTCTTCTCTCAAAGGCTTGAGGAGAAGAAGAAGAAAAATCGACCTTGAGAGCAGATGATTTCATAACAATGACTTAAGCACTTTGGAGGGAATATACGGAGTTCTTCAGAACTAGCAATGTGATCTTTCTTCCGCTATATTATTGAAAGGGGCGAGGAGACTCTCTCTCTCTCTCTCTCTCTCTCTCTCTCTCTCTCTCTCTCTCTCTCTCTCTCTTATGGGGTTACTGCGGTGAACTCATATTTATGGGTTATTTCCATTAGGTATGGATAGATACTAACATGCGCTCTCTCTCTCTCTCTCTCTCTCTCTCTCTCTCTCTCTCTAGGTAAGCTTAGATCTCGGTATATCTGATTCTAATCAATGTAGTAGCTTAGCATAGTGATAACCTTGACATTTAATTGTTTAACATAACTTATTGACGTTATATTAAGTAACAGTGTTAAATTATACTATGTTACGTCATACCCTATCACAATTACTCAAACGCAAACACATACACAAAAAAGCAAAGTGAGGTAAATATTAAAAAAAAAATAACAAAAACATTTGCTATACGTGTGCACAGGTTCAGGTATAGAGAGGACTCATTAATGACACCAATAGAAGCAGTTATAGAAGCTATAGATTGTGATAGGCAGGGTTATTGATCCAATTTATAGATGATGGAACAGAGTGGAGGTTGAAATAGATAGGAATATTATGTTCAAGAGGAAGGAGTGAGTGTTCCGGTTAACCTGAGGTCGGCTGTGAAATATCGTTTTGGAAAGCCTAGGAGGTTAGTAAACAAGGAGTGGTCCAACCTCCAGCCTACTCGGGTCGCGTGCTGAAATCTGCGGTCAGATAGAGCGTTGTTTCACCAAAGAGAATTAAAATCAATACGTTGTATTTTATTATAAATAATTTTTCTCTATGGTTTGATATGCACATCATTTTTTAAATTTTCGTTCCAATAAATAGACCATAAATATCCTTTCCTAAAATTCCTGTATCTTTAACTCAACACGAAACACTTTTTTTAGGCTCTTCAATAGACCTTTCCTACTTTCCCCCCCCCCTCCCCTCCCCCCCCCCCACCCGCCCCAACAACAACAACAACATAGTTTGTAGGCTTTTTACTCCCCGAGAAAGCGAAAAGTAAGCAAAATTAAAGATGCATAGCCATAGCAAGACAAGATATATATATATATATATATATATATATATATATATATATATATATATATATATATACACACACACACACACACACACACACACATATATATATATATATATATATATATATAAAAGACCGTCAATCAGCCACCTATAGACCGTCCCAGGCCTACCTAATATCCTTCACCTTTCCATTAGTTTCCAAGACTGACACTTCTTCAATTCAATTACATCTCTCTCTCTCTCTCTCTCTCTCTCTCTCTCTCTCTCTCTCTCTCTCTCTCTGTGTTTCTTAGAAATGTCATCATCTCAGGTCATCTTTTCCAATATAACGTATACACTACCCCTCCTCCCATCTCTCTCTCTCTCCCCCCCCCCCCTGCCCCCACAACCTTCTCAATTAGGGTTCAGGTGTGATTGTCTAATATATCCTGCGTTCATTCCTTGCGTCTGTCGTCTGTTTTTCTTTATCATTTTTTTATTATTTCATATCTTATTTTTATTATAATTTCTTATTTTAGTTTTTTTATTATTTTTTATTTTTTCCTTTGTCCGTTTATGTCTACTTGTCGTTTATGAGTTGACCCTTGAATTTATATATATATATATATATATATATATATATATATATATATATATATATATATATATATATCAGCAAAAGCCACAGGGAAAATTTTTAAAAATGAAAAGACAGAGTGCCAAGTACTTTCGTGTATTTACCACATCTTCGGGGCACAAAGTAATACAAAACGTAAAAAATATTGAGCAAGAAAGCTCTCACAAAAGCAAAGTGGAAAATAATTGTATATGTATGTACAATAAGGCCATTACAAACAGAAACAGCATTCGTCCAGATTACCCAACCGCTTAACACCCCAACAAGTCAAAAGAAAAAAAGTAATTGCCCAATGACCCAATTACTTACAGAAGAGAAAAACACTGACTATGCCAACCAGTTTTTTATAAAACAACTGAACTCACAATTATGAATAGTAACAATAATAACGGCACTAACAACATACTTAAAACACCAATAAACAAAGATAACTGATTGAACAATATTGTCAATATGAAATACATAAAAAATAAATAAATAAATAAATAAATAAAAAAAAAATAATAAAAAAAAAAATCTACAAGATTAAATCAACATAAATATTCAGTTAGAACAGGACAGACTTCTAGTGCCCTTTTTATTCACCTTAGTAATGTTAACCATGCGATTGATTGGACAGAGGCAAAAGAGATTTTATTTTGTAATGATTATATTAGTAGGAATATAATTGAATCTGCTTTTATAAAGACTTATTCTGGAAAACTTTTAAATTTGAGCCCTGGTATGTACAAATCAGACAGTCTTATCAT
>NC_061087.1:29981264-30158764 GCF_015104395.2 Macrobrachium nipponense | reverse complement strand
TGAAATCAAGCAATGAACTGAAGGTGGAACTTGAGACCAAGCAAGCAACTGAAGGACGATGAAACGTGAAGACAACTGAAAGCCAAGCAAGCGACTGAAGGACCTTGAACTGAAGAGGGAACTGAACATCAAGCTGACATCTGAAAGACAATGAAACAAAGGAGAAACTGAATTTCAGTCCGTCAACTGAAGGCCAGTGAACTGAAGGATGAAACCAACGAATCAAAGAAAGAGAAGAAGAAGAAGAAGAAGAAGAAGAAGAAGAAGAGTCAGATAATTCGCTCATACGTGTTTACATTGGCTGCCACCCGTCAATGTCTTGTGTGACGATCGTTAAGTCACGCCTCATCTGGGGCCCATTTGGACAGGGTTGTCGATCACGTGACACCTCCCCCACTCCCCCACCCTCTCTCTCTCTCTCTCTCTCTCTCTCTCTCGTCCTTTCTTTTTTTTCAGCTTTTCTATGGCGTCTTTAACAATTATTTGTGATGCTCCAACCATGAATCGTATAACATTCAATACTAACATTCAAATTATTATGACTGATCAACTCTCTCTCTCTCTCTCTCTCTCTCTCTCTCTCTCTCTTCTCTCTCTCTCTCTTAGCATAAGTGGTATTCCTAGATACGCGGAAGTCATGTCTTGCAAGCCGCAGGTGTTCGGGAGGCTATAACCAAATTTCATATAGCTTTAATGATCTAAGTATAGTTATTGCGAAACTATAACTAAAATCTTAAAGACCTAACTAAATTTTATAGAGCTGTATTATAGTTTAAGTATAGTTCTTAGAAACCATTAGAGAGAGATTAATTTTTCTTTAATGTTGCGCCATCTTAACGTACACATTAGTTCCGCAGAACAACGTACGATTTGAAGGACGAAATATATTGCCATAAAAAAACACTTTCCCGTAGTTCCTAGAAGAAGAAACATTCTTCGTAACACAAATAAAAACCAAGGAAATTTATTAATAAGCCATCTCCTGTATCATTATCACTTCCTACGACTCGTAGGAAACTGAGATCAACTTATTTTCATAATAATTCTCTGAAGAGTGGACGGTCGTGGTTGCGAGATGTACGATGACGTCCTGACGAGTTTTTTCTTTTTCTTGCAAACATGGATGTTTGTAGTCGTGTTTGTGCACGGCTGTGAATGTTTGTGATTTTAATTCGCTGTGTGTATGTGTGTGTAATGTGCATACGGTCTCTCTCTCTCTCTCTCTCTCTCTCTCTCTACCTTTAAATAGAAATGTTGAAAACAGCTTCCGTATCTCTCTCTCTCTCTCTCTCTCTCTCTCTCTCTCTCTCTCTCTCACACACACACACACACACACACACACATTAGCACACTACGAGTGCTTGTAAACTTTTAAATACCGAATACAGATATGCGTGCCGGTTTAATTATGTGCATGTGTGTGTGTAATACTCTCTCTCTCTCTCTCTTTAAACAGCCATGTTGGAAACAGCTTACACGGCATATTAAAGCCGATGGATATCATCGCTTTTAAAGGAGAGATCAAGTTGAAATATCGAAAGACAAAGACATCGACTCTTGTTAAAATGTCAGACAGACGGACGCCATTCGAACTTTTTTTTTTTTTGTGACATTTTTAACATTTCTGGAAATGTTGTCATACGGTAGTGTCTCTCACAAGTGGTTCTTTTTTTATTTAGTGGTTCTGTTCGTCCACTTACAAATGGACGGTATAAGTGCTTCTCCCCTTGGGTTAATATATTTTTTTTTTTTTTTCGTTTTTTCCCACTGGGTATTCTGCCAAAAAGGAATTATTCGAATTATAATAGTGGCTTTTTTTTCATTTTATTATTACAGTGACATTTCCACAGTCACTTTTAATGCATTCGTCAGGAAAAAAAAAATTCACTTATTCACATTTTTTTTTTCCTAAAGCTACCAAATTTCCCTATATAATTCTTCTTCATTTTCCTGACCTCCATACTTTATTATCCCCCGTCATGGGTAGTGCCGTCAGTGCACCTCACGCGACGCGCAGTAGGCATTAATTAAGGTTCTTTAGAGCGTCCTTTCGACCCCCTAGCTGCAACCCCTTTCATTCCTTTTACTGTACCTCCGACCTTATTCGCTTTCTTCCCATCTTGCAACTGCTTTGAGGTTTTCCTCCTGTTACACCTTTCAAACCTTATACTGTCTATTTCCGTGTCAGCGTTGAATGACCTCATAGGTCCCAGCGCTTGGCCTTTGGCCTAAATCCTATATTCAGTTCAAGTCAGTAAATATAATAAATACCAGTGGAAGCGGAAATCCCGACATTATTTTATTTCCGTTTACGTACTTTACCTCCTCGTCTTTCTGTTTGTCTTAAATAGTGACCTCGTAGGCCCCAGCGCTTGGCTTTTGGGCAAAATTCTATAATCAATTCAGTTTAATTAATCAAGTATAATAAATACCAGTCGAAGTGGAAATTCAAACATTATTTTATTTTCGTTTACGTTCTTTACCTCCTCGTCTTTCTGATTGTCTTAATTAATGACCTCGCAGGTCCCAGCGCTTGGCTTTTGGTCTAAATTCTATATTCAATTCAGTTAAATTCAGTATATATCATAAACGTACTTTACCTCACTCTCTCTGTTTTACTTAAATAATGACCTCGTAGTTCCCAGCACTCGGTGACCTTTGGCCTAAATCGTATCATAATATTCCGTTCTATTGACTCTAAGTGACCCGAGGTCACTCCAATTCCGCGCTAACGAGAAACAGGTGGACCACCGACGTAAATGGTGGTGATCGTGAACCACTCGGCTTTGAACCGTGAAGCGAGACAGCCGAGACAGCCGTAAATTTAAGGCTTTACGGCTTCTTAAGTGCCACAATATTTAACCTGCTTTCTTTAGCGGCTTTGTATATATTTCTCTCCCCTCTTCTGCGTTCTAAGAGCAGTTTTGACTTATTCATTCAGGAAGGCGGTCGGTTTACGCACGGGGGGAGGGGGTAGGGGGGGTGGGGGGAGGGGGGGGGGGGAGGGGGGAGATGCGATGAATGCATTCAGGGGAGGCCGTGAAGGAGCACCTTTGAAATGAGAGAGAGAGAGAGAGAGAGAGAGAGAGATGCTGCATTATGCAGATAGTTCCATCGAATAACTATGGCAAAGAACAAAGGCAAAGTATTCACGTCATTAATGAGAGAGAGAGAGAGAGAGAGAGAGAGAGAGAGAGAGAGAGAGAGAGAGAGAGAGAGCTACTAAATCAGAAGCAATGAAATGTTACTCTCTACCAGAAATGGCCAAGTGTAATTGTCTGCTGAAAGAGAGAGAGAGAGAGAGAGAGAGAGAGAGAGAGAGAGAGCTACCAAACCAAAGCAATATAAAGTTATTTTCAGCCAGAAATACTGAAGAGCACTTGTCTGAGAGAGAGAGAATTAAAGTTTTTTTTAGCCAGGATGAGGAAATCTATTTCATCTTATAAGAATGCTTCAAAGGCAATTGTTTATTCTCTCTCTCTCTCTCTCTCTCTCTCTCTCTCTCTCTCTCTCTCTCTCTCTCTCTCTCAGTCAAGTGCACTTGACCATTCTGGCAGAAAGAAACATTTTATTGTAATAAGTTTAGGTGTATACTACAGTAGGTCTTTTAGAACCTATAATGCTACAGTAGTTTAACCAATTCATTCAGAGTTGGTAATCACCATTGTCTTGACATTTTCAGTAATAGTGAGGACAATGACGATTTATAATGGCTGCCTGATGATGACGTGGTAGCGTCGTTCTATGCATCATAAAGTTACACCACCGGAGATTAAATCAGTCACGATTGATATAATCAGATTCCCCTGAGAATAATCACAACTTACTGATAAACCGATTAAGTCAAATCCGCCTTCACAGTCGCTGTTTTCAGTCGAGAGCTCCTACTACTTTATTTAATCCCCAACGAAGAGGAGGAGATCATCAAAGTCTTAAGTTTCTAGAGAGAAGAGAGAGACACACAGTTCTGTCGTTCCTGGAACAAGGGCAGAGCCGCATCTGCCACGTCCGTCGTACTCTCATGGCTTATTAAGCAAGATCAAAGTTGATGCTACGAAGGGAGATTAGCGATTGTCGCTACGAAGCAAGATTAGCGCAGAGTCAAAGTACATAGGGTGTGCTCACGAGGCGGTACTAAAACCTATCCCCGCCCCTTGTGAAACGTCATCAGTTACAAAAGGACCATATCTTTATGAAACTATATTTACGATAACATTTTTATATAACTATTTTTGCGATGGCGTTTTTTTTATATAAATTTTCCTTTTATTACATTGCCGTATACTACGTTACAGTACAAAGAATGCTTTTTCAAATTATATATATCACATTACAATTGAGATTACTGTCAAACCTACAAGCGCGCACAGAAAAAATGATCTACGCACACAAAAATGTGCAATTACTTCATCCGTATCTGACTAAGGGATGATGATAGAAAGAAACTGAAAAATGGATTAGAAAGCTGATAAAATGTACTATATAATGCATAAATAAAACTGATAAGTGTTCTCTGAAATTTTCTAGGAATTCTAGGTCAAAGACGGACCAAAATTTTTAAATGTAATGTAAATATTTACCACATTTTTCTTACATAATTATTCATCTTATTACATTTTGCCATATACCATGTAAAAGTACAAAGAATGCCCTTTCAATTGGTATATGACACATTATAATTACAATTGCTTTGAAACCCATAATCGCGCGCAGAAAAAATTATCTACGCACGCAAAAATTATAAAAAATTAAGCGTTCATGGGAGATCTGAAATCTAGCCCCGCCCCTTGTGTAACGTCATCAGTTACATCCAGCCAGACTGACGAACACCTTTTTGTACTTTTTTCCGAATATATTATAATCGTTTGAGGCATGCATAATTAATACCTTTATGTATACAGTTTGCGTTATATGTAAACTTATGTGTTCGGAAGTATATTTATTATGATATGAAGTGCTAATGAGAAATTTGCAAGAAATGTGTTCCCTGTATCACTGTCTTCATCATTTATTCCTTTGATACCTTATATCGTATATGAAGTAATTTTTACAGTTTTGATTTTTTTTTTTTACTCAAGTCGTGCAAATGAAACTGCCATTTTTTTACACTGCCAGTATCCACATTTTCTTTGTATTTATTGCATAACAATTAGTATTCATGATAAGATTTGGAAAATATCATTAATCTATCATTCTAACCTTTAGCATAAATAAAAAAAAAACAAAGTTGCTTTTCAAAGTGAGGTATGAACACAGTGACAGAATTAAATAGATTTCTTAAGATTATTAATAATCTTGATAATATTACTACCTGAAAGAGGGAGGGAGAGAGAGAGAGAGAGAGAGTTGTCATGTTATAAAAAATGGACTTGAAGAGAATACAGCAAACCAGTATATAGGTAAGTAAATAAATAAGTAAAGAAGAAAGCTGGAGTAGCTATGTGTGTTGAAACTGGTATATTTTATGTGAAATAAAATAAGGCTTGGTGACTAAATGAAAGAATGGGTATTAAAAAACATCAAGCATGTGACCTCTTTACAGATTTTATCAAGATTTTTTGAAAAACCCCATGCGATATGGATTAAATGTATAAAAACTAAAGGTTCTTTAAATAATTCAATGGAGAAGTACGGGAAGTTACTCTTGTGACGTCACAGTATTAACTCCGCCCCCACTGCCGAGTTGAGCAGACCCTATATACTTTGAATAGGTATTAAAAAACATCAAGCATGTGACCTCTTTACAGATTTTATCAAGGTTTTATCAAAAACACCATGCGATATGGATTAAATGTATAAAAACTAAAGGTTCTTTAAGTAATTCAATGGAGAAGCACGGGAAGTGTTACTCTTGTGACGTCACAGTATTAGCTCCGCCCCCACTGCCGAGTTGAGCAGACCCTATGTACTTTGACTCTGGATTAGCATTGATGCTAAGAAGCAAGATTAGCTGTCGATGCTGCAAAGCAAGCTCAGCGATTGATGCTACGAAGCAAGATCAGCGACCGTTGCTACAAAGCAAGATCAGCGACTGTTGCTACGAAGCAAGATTAGCTATCGATGCTATGAGCGAGATTAGCTATCGATGCTATGAAGCGAGATTAGCTATATATGCTACGAAGCAAGATCAACTATCGATGCTACGAAGTAAGTTTAGCTGCCGATGCTACGAAGCAAGATTAGCTATATATGCTACGAAGCAAGATTAGCTGTCGATGCTACGAAGCAAGATCAACTATCGATGCTACGAAGCAAGAGTAGCTGTCGATGCTACGAAGCAAGATTAGCTGTCGATGCTACGAAGCAAGATTAGCTGTCGATGCTACGAAGCAAGATTAGCTGTCGATGCTACGAAGTAAGATTAGCTGTCGATGCTACGAAGCAAGATTAGCTGTCGATGCTGCAAAGGGAGATTAGCTATTGATGCTATGAAGCAAGATTAGCTATCGATGCTGCAAAGCAAGATTAGCTATTGATGCTGAAAAACATGGAGGCATCATTATGGAAGGGTTACCCCTCTCGCCTTTACGGGTGCTCCTGTCGATCAGATGACTCAAACTTGGCATCGTCTCCTTCCAAGGTCACTTCTAAAAACACCTTGGAGGAAGTTGAGTGAACAGGTGATAAAAATGGTGGCGTTTCTCATTACACAGTGAACCCTGTCTGTCACCTTCCGCTTGAAATCAAACTATATATTGCCCCCTTTAACCTACCTATTTTAAACGCCAGTGTTGTTTCTCGGTATCGTGCATCTCTTATATATGAAATAGCATGAGAAACAAGGCTTCCCCACCGCGCCCCCCTCCCCCTATTCATCCCCCTCCACGTAAATATTGTCGTCTCCAACCCACGCATTTTCGAGAAACGCCTTCGCCCGCTGCAGAAAGAGAGAGAGAGAGTTAGAGTTAGAGCATTTCCATATGACGTCACGGGGACATTTTCGGATTAAAATTCGAACCTCTTGGAGGCAGACGCACCTGACAAGGTTATTAATGGGAAACACGGCTTGCGTTGGTGGCTAGGTTTGGGGGGGGGGGAGAGGGAGGGGGCGGTTGGAAGATTACGGATTATGAATTCCTCCGTGAATATTCAGATTTGGTCTTCGGAACTGAATATAGAAAGAAGCCTTTGCGAGTCTGAGTTGCGTTCATGCAAGGAAGAATGTTGTAGGATCTTTGCAAAGCCTATTCTCCACCTGTTCTTGTTCCTATTCCGGGCTCATTCTCATTCAATATTCTTTCAAATTATTTATTCCCATTCTCCACCTGTTCTTGTTCCTATTCCGGGCTCATTCTCCTGCAATATTCTTTCAAAAAATTACTTATTCCCAGGCACACCAAGCATTTACAGACACTTAAACGTAAAGTTAAGTATATCATATTTTAACCAGACCACTGAGCTAATTGACAGCTCTCCTAGGGCTGACCAGAAGGATTAGATATTTTTTACGTGGCTAGGAACCAATTGGTTATACCTTCCAACAGGGACCTACAGCTTATTGTGGGAGCCGAACCACATTAAATCTGTAAATGAATTTCTAATCACCGGAAACAAATTTCCCTGAATCCACGTTGGCAGAGCTGGGACTCGAACTCGGGGCTACCATATTGGTAGGCGAGCACGTAAACTACTCGTCCAACGAGGAACTACCTGTTGCGAGTAAGTTGTCTCATAGTGACATTTCGGGAGGTCAGGTATTATTCCTGTACCTGAGGTAGACTGAAAAGAATTGATAGTTCTAGAAATAGAAATCTATGTATGTAACCTAATTCAGGAAGTCTAGACGCTCCAGTCAAGGTCAGATCTGGTTACATACCAAAGGCCGAAGTCTCATCGCTTACTTGGGGAGTAAGCCTACAAACTACTTTGTTGTTGTTCTTGTTGTTGGGGGGGCAGGGAAGGTCTATGGAAAAGCCTAAAAACGTCTGAAAAAGGTGTTTTGTGTTGAGTTAAAGATACAGGATTTTAGGAAAGGATATTTATGATATATTTATTAGAATGAAAATGTAAAAAATAAATAATGTGCATCTTAAACAGTCTAGAACAATTATTTCTAATAAAATATAGCGTATTGATTTAAATTCTCATTGGTGAAGCAACGCGCTATTTGACCGTAGATTTTAGCACGCACTCCGAATAAGCTGGAGGTCGGATCACACCTTGTTCTTTACTTTATATCGTACAAAAAAAATATGAATATGAAGTACGAAAAGCATGTAGTGATGATTCTATTTGAAATATCAATACGAAATAGAGGCTGTATCACAATTGACCGTTTTTTATCATAATATTTCCCAGTCTTAAGCTTACCCCTCCCCTCCCCCACATCCCCCCCACCCCCTTCCTACACACACACACACACACACACCCGCTCCCCCTTCAGCAACCCTCGCATTCATTACGCATCAATTACGACGACTGAAACGAGTCGTCCCAATGGTATTTCAGGCCATAATGGCGCGTTGACGCGCCCGTACCCAAATCTGTCACCTGTCTGTACAGGTGACAGACTGACAGACAAACGGGCAGACAGGCAGGCAGGCAGTCGTTATTTTAGGACTGTCAATTGCCTCTCTGGAATCGCAAATAAAACCCGAGTGCTTTCTGACGTACGATCATTAAGAGACAAAAAAAAAAAAAACAAAAAAAAACCCTTTTCGCAAAAATATATAACAATAAAAATGGAACTGTTTTTATTGTGTGTGAATGTTTTGTGAATAGATTCGGATATGAGACTGAAATTATTCGAATTTTCGTTTTTTTTTTCGAGAAGATAAGGATCAAAACTCAGTTTAGAGTAGAAAATATGAATAAATAAATAAAACTAAATATATTCAGAAGAGAAAAAAAATAAAATAAAGAAATGGATTTATTTTTTTGTGGATATTAGTTTATTTTGAATGAAATAATTCGAATTTTCGTGTTTTGAAAAGATAAGGATAAAAAATCAGTTTAGAATAGAAAATATTAATAAATAAATCAAAATGTAAGATTCAGAAGCTAAAATTGGATAGAAGATTTCGCAAAAAAAAGTAAAATAAAAAAATGGATATGTTTTTGTGAATATTTGTTTATTTTGAATGAAATAACTCGAATTTTCGTTTTTTTTTTTTATATATGAGCATTAAAACTCAGTTTAGAATAGAAAATACGAATAAATAAATAATACTGTAAACATTCAGAAGCTAAAAAAGTAAAATAAAAAAAATTGATAAGTTTTTGTGAATATTTGTTTATTATGAATGAAGTTACTCGATTTTTCGTTTATTTGAAAATATGAAGATTAAAACTCAATTTACAATAGAATATATGAATAAATAAATAGAACTGTAAAAATTTAGAAGTTAGAAAAAGTAAGATAAAGGAATGGATTTGTTTTTTTTGTGAATATTTCTTTATTTTGAATAAAATAACTCGAATTTTCGTTTTTTGAAAAGATAAAGGTTAAAAACTCAATTTAGAGAGGAACAATAGGAATAAATCAATAAAACGGTAACAACTGGCCGGTCACCCACCCATGCAATGACCGGAAGTTGCTGAACTTCCATGAACAGGCGACCAATTTTCAGATTTGAACTGACTGTTTTTTTAACGAATCTGTCCCTCAAAATGAGAGAGAGAGAGAGAGAGAGAGAGAGAGAGAGAGAGAGAGAGAGAGAGAGAGAGAGAGAGAGAGAGAGTTTTAGAACTGTGCATTTTTTTAGGCAATGACAAATTTATGCGAACTAATTATATTAGAAAATAATTTCGCTAAACTAAGGAACCATACGTACTAAGCTCTCCCTATTTCGTTTACAAAACTGTTTTGAACTTTAATATTTAATCATCATTTCAACAACAATAACAAAAACAAAGGACAAACGCACAAACGCGCATTCGTCCTCTGGATGCTATGAGGAGGACCAACCTCCTCTCTGCCAATAATATTTCCCCCAAAACAGAATGATTCAGTTTATTCCCTTCCGCGCCATTTGCATCTGCTGTAAACACGGGCTAATGGCTTTTGACGATCGAGGTAGGGGGCTGGCTCATAACGCTATTTGGCACCCGGGTGCCAAGAGTCTCGACACCGCCATTCCGCTCCTTTGAATCGCCGAGGTGAAATTGTTGGTGTTTATTTCATTTTATTTATTTTTTTTATTTTTCTCCCATCAGAAACTATTACCTGGTGATTGATTGATTTTTTTTGTGGGAGCGCTGGGGGGAGGGGGGGGTTCTTGGTTTGTATGTTATGGAAGGAGATATAAAGAAGCTATGTATATGTATGCAAACACACACACACACATATATATATATATATAGATGTAATAAATATATATGTATATATATATATACTAATGTATATATATGTATATATATATATATATACACATATATGTGTGTATACATTATGTATATGTTGTCGAAATAATGATACATACACACACACATATATATGTGTGTAATTCCATACGTATACATAGCTTATTAATATTACCTTCCCTAAAATACAAACCACACTCATTTATTTATTTATTTAGACACACCCACACACACACACACACACACACACACACACAACACATAATAATATATATATATATATATATATATAATATATATATATATATATAAATATATGCATGTGTGTGTTATAAATAAATACCTATAATGTTGTATGTTTTGAAAACAATAAACATTAAAAGTACACTCGTGACATTCATAAATACCAAACTGCCAAGGCTCTTGCTAAATATATCATTTATTTCTTCAAGTAAGTCTAAAACTTTTTTATTTTCCTTCTTTCCTATTTTTATTTTGTCTTTATTTCATTTCCCTCTTTAGTTACATTTACTTCTATTTTATCAGTTACTTCTTTATGTATTTACATTTATTATTCATCTTCTGAATGATAATAATAATAATAATAATATAATAATAATAATAATAATAATAATAATAATAATATTCTTTGGAAGCTTGAATTTCAAGTCAGTGGCCCCTGTGGTGGTCTTGTTCCATATGAACAGGGTTCATCTTCTGAATAATAATAATAATACTAATAATAATAATAATAATAATAATTTTGCTGATGATATGAAAGCTTCAAGATGAAGTGAAATATGGGACTGAATTATCATTAAATTTCACTAGCAAGAAAGAAAAAATGCTGAGAGAGAGAGAGAGAGAGAGAGAGGGGGGGGGGCTAGTACTGAAAAAAGCAATAAAATGTTACTTTAGGCCAGAAATGCTCAGAAATAAATGTGTGTGTGTGTAAGAGAGAGAGAGAGAGAGAGAGAGAGAGAGAGAGACGAGAGAGGAGGCAGAGGAGAGGAGAGCAGAGAGAGGAACTGTATTTCAATCCAATATGAAAAAATATGAATAAAGTACATTATCATGAAGCAATGGAATATCCCCTTCAAATGTTTTTCTACGAGAGAGAGAGAGAGAGAGAGAGAGAGAGAGAGAGAGAGTGCTTTCCAGTCAGTGTCGAAATATCCCCATCAAATATTTTTCCTCGCTGGAGAATTGGACCCTCTCTCCATTAATGTAAAAAAAAATAATAAAAAAGTATTCTGCAATATTCCCCATCTTCCCATTTTTTTTTTCAAATAAACGTTATTGTTAATTACCGAGCACTGCGTGTTGACAGAGTTATCAACCATAGTTAATAAATATCCAGTAGGATTTTTTCGTCATGTCGTTGGCAAAAAAAATAAATAAATAAAAAAATAAAAAAAACCATTGAAAACCTTAATTGAAGTGAATTGAATTTTACTCGTCATGTGAGATACAGGAATGAGTGCCAATGATGTGCTTTTAAAAGTGCCAGAGTGAGACATACCCGGAGTCTCTCTCTCTCTCTCTCTCTCTCTCTCTCTCTCTCTCTCTCTCTCTCTCTCAGAGGTCAGCTTTTCTGAATTCTTTGTGTATTTTTGTAAAAGTGAATTGATTTTAAGATATACAATCTAAACTGTATTTTTTATCCTCTCTCTCTCTCTCTCTCTCTCTCTCTCTCTCTCTCTCTCTCTCTCTCTCTCTCTCTCTCTCTCAGATAAGCTTTTCTGAATTCTTTGTGTAAAAAGTGAAATGCCTTTAAAATTAAAAATTAAACTGTGTTTTTATATTATCTTCTTAAAATGTGTTTTCATTATCTTTTTAGCGCCCTCTCTCTCTCTCTCTCTCTCTCTCTCTCTCTCTCTCTCTCTCTCTCTCTCTCTCTCTCTCTGAATTCTTCGTGTAAAAGTGAAATGACTGTAGGATTAGCCCTGTATTGTTCGGTGGCGTTCAAGACGAAATCCCCCCTCTTGAATTACTTATGTAATGTAATCTATTTAATCTGAGAAGATGAACCCTATTCATATGGAACGACCCCACCACCACCACAGTGGCCATTAACGAGTAATTCAAGCCTCCAAAGACTATGGCCTCTCATTAGGAAGGCGTAAGATGAGGTCAAGAGAAATACAGAAAGAAGAAATATCACCTTTTAAAAGATAAGAAATTAAGTAATAAATTTATATGCAGATCTCACCTTTTACAAAAGAAGTAGATTATTAAATAGGTATAAATGTATTAAATTGTAAGAATAGCATCCAACTTGCATTTTTATGTATTACTTATAAGTAATTTAATATCTATTCCATAGGACTAATATTTCTTTCGGTGTGGGGGGGCGGTTGCATTATCTTTATGGTATTTACAGTCTTTTGTTTATGGTTTTATAGTAATCCCCAACGGTGGATACTTACCAGGTTAAGACCCTGTGGGTCGGGTCATTACTGTCTAAGAAAGACCCAGCAAGTCTTATCACATCCGCTGAGAATTAAGACGTGCTTATAATGGCATGAGTCTTGCAATGGAGAAACTAATCCTCAGTCATAAGTCTCTACAGAGTTTTTTCGGGAATCTGTTTGATTCCCATTTTCATTCGAACAGATTCCCGGTATCTTTTGATATATTTTGTTCCCGTTAACTGTAGATTTTGTTTCTCCAGTGACGTGTTTATGTCCACTCCGAGTAATTTCTAACTCGTCATTTGTTATTCTTTTCCTTCATTGATATACGCCAAGTTAGGTTGAGAGAAGATGAAATTATTTTTTTCCAGTAGTGGTTGAGGTGGCATAGTTTTCGATACGTGGTGTTCAACTTTTAGATTTCCTTTTTTTGTGGCATTTAGTGACGTATTTTTACTTTTTCCCAGATTTCCATGAACATTTTTGTGCTTTTTCGTTAGCTGTTTCGACGTCGTAACTTAGACAATCTCCTTTTGAGAGATTAAAGATTTACAAAGCCTTTTTGGCGAGTATAGGTCTAACGTAACCAGGCTACATTGAATTTTTTTTTTTCCATTTTGTAATCAGTGATGTATATATACTCTCTCCCAGATTTCATGAACAGTTTTGTGTTTATTCATTAGCTGTTTCGACGCCGTAACTTAAACAATCTCTTTTTGAGAGAATAAAGACTTAGAAAGCCTTTTTAGCGAGTATAGGTCTAACGTAACCAGGCTACATTGAATTTTATTTTTCTTTCGTAATCAGTGTCGTATATTGTACTTTTTCCCAGATTTCCATGAAAATTTTTTTTGCTTTTTTCGTTAGCTGTTTCGACGTCGTAACTTAGATAATAACCTTTTGAGAAAATAAAGACCTACGAAGCCTTTATAGCGAGTATAGGTCTAATGTTACCAGGCTACATTGAGTTTTGTTTTCCTTTTGTAATCAGTGATGTATTTATACTTTTTCCCAGATTTCCATGAACAGTTTTGTGCTTTTTCGTTATCTGTTTCGACGTCGAAACTTGGACAATCTCCTTTTTAGAGAATAAAGACTTTGGAAGCCTTTTTGACAAGTATAGGTCTAAAGTGACCAGACATCACGAAAAAACGACCAAGAATAAGAAGAAGGTTTAAACAATAACAATCCCTCTTACCCATCGTCTAAGTTTCTCCAGAGCTAAAAAGCATGAATTAGGCTACAGCCATTGATTTATGGCGCCAATTAGGGTTAGTTACCAATTTATCGACGTTTCTGAATCCAATTTATGAGTTGCTTATGGTCCCCCTTAAATTTTAGCTCATAATGGTACGTTAAAGGCAGTCAGTTGAAAGCAGTTTGAACTAGCTGTGTAGTTTCCCGGTCGTCCCACGCACACAGACGTTGATTGAGCTCTGAGTATTGATGGCAGCTCTCTCTCTCTCTCTCTCTCTCTCTCTCTCTCTCTCTCTCTCTCTTTCAGGTCAGCTATTCTGAATTCTTTGTATATTTGAGTAAAAGTGAGTTGATTTTAGGATAAAATCTAAACTGTGGTTTTGCTCTCTCTCTCTCTCTCTCTCTCTCTCTCTCTCTCTCTCTCTCTCTCTCTCTCTCAATTCCATGTATAAAACTGAAATGCTTTAAAATTAAAAACTAAGCTATGTTCTTAATACCTTCTTTATCCATATCTCTCTCTCTCTCTCTCTCTCTCAAATAAGGAAGCAGTTAAAGACCTTGGTGTGATGATGAATAGGAACATGTTATGCAATGATCAAATAGCAAACTCTGTGGCAAAATGTAAAGCAAAAATGGGAATGTTGTTACGGCACTTCAAAACAAAACAAGAAAAGCTGAACACATGATTATGCTTTATAAAACATATGTTTGTCGTAGTCCACGTTGAATATTGCAATATGATATGGTACCCACACTATCAAAAAGGATATTGCACAAATAGAGGGTGTAAAAAGGTCCTTTACAGCTAGAATAGAAGAAGTTAAAGACCTTGACTACTGGGAAAGACTACAATTCTTAAAATTATATAGTCTAGAAAGGAGAAGAGAACGCTACATGATAATTCAGGCATGGAAACAGATAGAAGGAATAGCAGAAAATATCATGGAACTAAAAATATCAGAAAGAGCAAGCAGAGATAGATTAATAGTGTCCAAAACTATACCAGGAAAAATAAGGAAAGCACACAGGACATTAATCCACTACGCACCAGCATCGATAATGCAGCGTCTATTCAATGCGTTGCCAGCTCATCTGAGGAATATATCAGGAGTGAGCGTAGATGTGTTTAAGAATAAGCTCGACAAATATCTAAACTGCATCCCAGACCATCCAAGATTGGAAGATGCAAAATATACCGGAAGATGTACTAGCAACTCTCTGGTAGACATTAGAGGTGCCTCACACTGAGGGACCTGGGGCAACCCGAACAAGATGTAAGGTCTGTAAGGTCTGTAAGGTCTCTCTCTCTAAATTCTTTCTGTAAAACTGAAATGACTTTAAAATTTAAAACTAAACTATGTTCTTAATACCTTTTTTAATCTCTCTCTCTCTCTCTCTCTCTCTCTCTCTCTCTCTCTCTCTCTCTCTCTCTCTCTCTCTCTCTCTTTGTGAATTCTTTGCGTGAAATTGAAATGACATTAAAATTAAAAATTAAACTACGTTTTTCATACTTTTTTTAATATCTCTCTCTCTCTCTCTCTCTCTCTCTCTCTCTCTCGCTCTCTCTCTCTCTCTCTCTCTCTCTCTCTCTCTAAAGTCCATGTGTAAAACTGAAATGCTTTAAAATTAAAAACTAAACTATGATCTTAATACCTTATATTAACCATCTCTCTCTCTTATTCTCCCTCTCCCTCTCTGTCTCTCAGTTCATTAGCTATCTCTCTCTGAACAGAGAGAGAGAGAGAGAGAGAGAGAGAGAGAGAGAGAGAGAAGAGAGACTTTCCAACATCGAAACTCTGTAACTTTGGAACTTGTAAACAAAACACAACGATTACGGAGGATACGAGTCTGATGAGATGGCGTTGTCGGTTTCGATCAAGTCGTCTCAAACTAGTTTTTATTTTTTTTCCCTAACTTCACAAATTGAGACGGTTATCTGGTTGACGTCGGAAGCATCTGAAACTGATGTGATTTGTTCGTCTGTGTGTGTTTTTGGGATAGTCAGTGATAATATGTGTATGGGTGTTAAGTTGCCGAATTTTGGACCAAACCAAATCTGACACCTAGGAAGATATTGCTTTCCAAAGCAGACTCATTTGCGCTCAACGTAAAAAATAAAAAAAATAAAAAACCTTTCTTCAGAGGTATTCAAGGTCGCAAAGCTGCCCATTCACAACACGTCTACCTTGACGACAACCAAAATCATCCTTTTTTTGGAGGTCAGCGCGACACGATCCAGTCACGCTGGAAGTATAAACGAAAATGGAATCCAGTGCATCAAGGATCTGTACATTTATATACGTCGAATGGAGAGAGAGAGAGAGAGAGAAAGAGATTACGGAATATGGACGCGGATAACGTCGAGCAGAAGTAGATCAAACCTTTATAGGGGATGGATAAAGGTTTTGTCACCACCCCCCACCCAAAAACCCCACCACCCAATACTAAAATTCGCAAATATGTGCACCTGCCAAAGCCGGCTCAAATTGGGAGGCGCGTTCAGCAAATGACTGCGGAAAACGGAAAGCGATAATCTCTTAAGCCATATTGAGTGATGGGACCTTGTGCTCTAATCGTCTTGCTGATTGATATAATAAATGGAAATGTTTTTTTGGAATAGCCGCTGCAGAGGTCCTCTATATATAATAAATTGCTCAATGCTTCTATTTTACTGTCAATGGAAAAAGTATTATATCAATATTATCAGTTTCTGGTAAAATTGCAATATTAGAAAAGATTATTTGTGTCCAGGTCGTTTTCGTAAGCTGAATTTCTGTGGATTAAGAAGATTCTCACAAGAATACTGATTTCCAAGTAAAAACTGATAAGTAAGACGAATTCCCAAGTGAAAACTGATAAAGGAGATGAATTTCCAAATGAAATCTGATAAGGCAGACGAATTTCCAAGTGAACACTGATAACATAGACCAATTTCCAAATGAAAACTGATTAGACAGACGAATTTCCAAGTGAAAACTGATAAGGGAGATGAATTTCCAAGTGAAAACTGATAAAAGAGATGAATTTACAAGTGAAAACTGATAAAAGAGATGAATTTCCAAGTGAAAACTAGTAAAGGAGATGAATATCCGAAGTGAAATCTGATATTCCAAGTGAAATCTGATAAAGGAGACGAATTTCCAATTGAAAACTGATAAAGGAACTTAACCTTCAAGACCTTGAGGTCTCCAAGGGACGGAAATTCTACAAAAATCAAATGGAAAATAAATAAAAAATTGGAAACTCACCACTCGAATTCAACTGCTCTTGCGAGGGACCGATGACGCCCAGAGTCGAAATAAGAAGAAAAAGAAGGAGGAGGAGATGAAGAGGAATGGAAAATGAGAATAAAAGCAAGAGAGGAATAAAAGAAAGCTCACGAAGGGGTGAAAGGAGAGACGGAAAAGGGGGAAGGAGAAAGCGCTATGTAGATTGGACCGAGACATCAAAGAGATTTCTTTGCGTCCTTTCTCTCTCTTGATTTTCTCTCCTCTTCCTTCTCTCTCTTTTTTCTCTCTCTCTCTTTTTTTGAATGGGAGAGGAAGGAGAAATATTTCCCTCGATTCAAGGTTAAAAAAAAAAAAAAAGGAGAGTTGTGTATTTTGAATGTTTTTCTTGAGATTTTTTTTTTTGTTTTATTTTGTGAAGGTGAAGCTATGATGTTTGAGCTCTCTCTCTCTCTCTCTCTCTCTCTCTCTCTCTCTCTCTCTCTCAAAACATGAAGAATATATTTAACATTTCCTGTTATTTCTAAAAAGGCATAATTCTCCTCTCTCTCTGCAATATATATTGGTATATATGTATGTATGCATATATATATATATATATATATATATATATATATATATATATATGTGTGTGTGTGTGTGTGTGTGTGTGTGTGTGTGTGTGTGTGTGTGTGTGTGTGTGTGTGTGTAGATAGATAGATAGACAGAGAGAGAGACATCACGCAAAAAACTGAGGCCTTCGCAAAGATCCTTCAAAGGGGGGAACTGGTATGAATCTAAGAAATTCTAGGAAATCTTTGCCGACTCGAGGCTGCTGAATATTTCAAGCTGAATTTTTCTTATTATTTTTTTTTCTATCACGGCTTCAGATATTCAGGAAAAATATTTGCCTGTCTAGTCGTGGTGGTGGGAGACTGAAGCTATTCTCACTCTTTGACATTCAAAATTAAAACTGTTTTTAATACTTTTTAACACTCTTTGTGTGACTATAAAATGACTTTTAAGATTAAGAATTAACATTACATTTACTGAAGTCACTTTATGAGCAGGTGTCAAAATTTTATGTCGGTTTTTTTATTTTGATTTTGAGATTTCTATTTATCTTCGACATCCCCGATTTCGCTGCAGCGTCCAGATTTTGTCTTGATATCCCAATTTTGCTGTGGTACCCTGATTTTACTGTGGCATCCCAATTTTTCTGTGGTGTCCAGATTTAGCTGTGGTATCCCGAATTCTGTTTTGGTATTCCAGTCCTTCTGCAGTATCCAGATTTTGTGTTGGTATAATTTATTTCTTTTTATACCTCCCGATTTTATGTGTATATCCAGATTTTTTTAAAGTTCTATATCCCGATTTCTTTGCATGAGGGAACTCTCTCTCTCTCTCTCTCTCTCTCTCTCTCCAGACTTTTACCCACAGCATAAATTTCAATCCTGTATCGAGGGACCCCTTTGTCTGCTTTGCTGACCACTTCGCAATTAATTCGTGTGTCCATTGTGGCATCTGACACAAAAGAGACCGGAGGACGAAAAGATATCGGGCACCATTTCGTCTGCGCTGGGTTCTGTTTGTGTGTGTGTGTGTGTGTGTGTGTGTGTGTGTGTGTGTGTCAGAATCCTGGTTTGTGTCTGCATTGTGTAGCGTCGACTGGAAGTGTATCATACATATAGACACATACACAAGGCGATTTGCGATACTGCATATTGGTGCGCCTTCTCCACTTCAGTTGTCAACTGTAGGATAGGAACTGGAATATAAAATTGAGGGCCTTTTAATCTTCTTGTTGTCCTGATAGCTAGCAAACCAGGCTATTAAAAAGCAATGTCTGATGGACGTGTTTACATATGTGCATCGCTTACGTACATACATGCGTTCGTGATTATTGTTTTGTGAGTATAAGAATCAATTTCGTTTTTGGACGAGAGATGAGTTGCTGATGGAGCCTGCTTCGTAAGACTTCTTCTCCTTCTCCTTCTTCTTCAGGTGGTAATAGAAAACGGATCTCGACAACTGAACGAAAACATGGCCGGTTAATCGGGTTCTCGCGTCGAACTTTAATCCAACAATAGATCATGTTTTCATCACCCTTTCCCACACACCCCAACTCCACTGGGGGTTTCAGCCTCTTCCCCTGGGTCTCATCCTCTTCTCCCCCGGGGTTTTCATTTTCCTAAGGGTGTCATCTTTTCCAACCCCTGGGGTCTCATCCTCTCCCGCCCGGCTTTTTCATCCTTCTCCAGGGTTTCATCCTCCCTGTGGGTTTCATCCTTCCCCCTTGGGGGTTTCATCCCCCCACCTCCCTGGGATTGCATCCTAACCCATGGGTTTCATCCTCACCACAGGTTGCATCCTTACCCCGGGTTGCATCCTTCACCCCCAGGGGGTTGCATCCTTCACCCCCGGGGGAATTCATCCTTCTCCCCCCCCCCCCTCGAGGGTTTCATCCTCTTTCCCAGGGGATTCATCCATCGCCCCAGAGGGTTTCATCCCCATAAAAGAAGTCCTTGATATATAATCCCTCAAAAAACAAACAAACACACGAACAAACAAACCTGTGAATACTATGGTTGCGGGAAGAAGGTCTTCCAGATTATAATCGAGTTTGTTTCGAACATTCAATCAATCAATCAGTGTCGGGGGAAACGAAGAAGCCATAAGAAGCTAGTACTTCACAAAACTTTCTTAATTAAAAATAAAAAATAAAAAAAAGAGATTGAAAAACAAGTTCCAAATGTGTTTTCTGATATCTTCGCGGGAGCGGCTACCTACCCCCGCCCCCCAAACTCCCACCCATCGACCTTTCATAGCAAAAAATAAAAAATCACTGAAAATCTCTAATCTCGAAAAAATAATGCAAACAATAATAAAATAAAATTGAGAGAAGATACTGTTTGTGTTTCTCTTCTCTACCAGATTATTCTATATAATTATTCCTATTAAGGAGATCAGGAAAAAGGAATTAGCAATTATCTCTCTTTTATTATATGTGTGGTCCGCAGTTACGTAGCAGTAAACGTTTGTATTTGTCCTGATTGATGTATTTCTGTAATTTTTTCATTTTTATTTATTTATTTATTCGACTTTTAGCCAGCTGCACATCAAGGTGCAGGAATTATTGTATATTTCTTTACTAGATAATCACATTTATGTATAAACCTGGAACATTATATATATACAAAAGATATTACATTGACCAAATAGAAGCTCCCATAACCAGGTGTTTACTTCGCAAGTGTTGCCAAATGCTTAATAACAAGAGAACTCTCTCTCTCTCTCTCTCTCTCTCTCTCTCTCTCTCTCTCTCTCTCTCTCTCTCTCTCTCTCTCTCTCTCTCTCTCTCTCTCTCTCCGTTAAATGCTGCAGCGTGGAAAATGATATAATGTGATAGGCAATTATTTTGATCGATCATCATCAAAGCGAAACATCTGATGGAAAAATGACTTAGGCCTACGTACAAAATTCAACGGTAATAAATTGAAAAATCTCATCTAGAAAGTCTTAATATTCGCGTAATTTTATCTATAATATTATGTACTAGCACTGCGTAGGTAAGCTAAAGGTACGGTTTTAATCTCTACAGACAAATGAAGATGTAATTGCTGTACTAATTTAATATTTTGATTTGCTGTACTAATTTAATATTTGATTTGATTAAAGGGTGAATCTTGACGGGTCTTTTTTATTTTATTTTATTTTTTATTTTTTAGTAAAATATTTATTCAAACGTAGAGATTGGACGTTTCATTGGGTCATTCAGAATGCAGGAAAACAGAGAGAGAGAGAGAGAGAGAGAGAGAGAGAGAGAGAGAGAGAGAGAGAAACACTGAATTTTTACTGAGTAATTTGTACTTTTCAAAACAGTCAGCTTCTAATATACATCACAAAGACAAACATTAAATCGTATAAAAGGAGAGAGAGAGAGAGAGAGAGAGAGAGAGAGAGAGAGAGAGAGAGAGAGAGAACTTGAGCAGCATCCGTTGAGAAAGACATAAGAGTGTTCGCTGCAGCGCCCTTGACTTTTTCGAATTCATTGACATAGGAAATTTTCTCTCTCTCACTCTCTCTCTCTCTCTCTCTCTCTCTCGTGCCCCAGGGACTACTAGCCAAGCTTTTGCTGATGCTTGCTTGGTGCTACTGGTCCTGCTTGTGCTTGGAACAAGAGATGCCAATTACTTGCAAAGGTCTTGCGAAATTCTTCTTCTTCTTCTTCTTCTCCTTCTTTTCCCGCGTTTTCTGTCGCAATATTTTCTGCATTTTTTGGTTTTATTTAAAGGAAAACTAATGAGATGGCTTTGTCTGTCCATCCGCACTTTTTCTGTCCGCCCTCAGATCTTAAACACTGCTGTGGCTAGAGGGCTGCAAATTGGTACATTGATCATCCACCCTCCAATCATGAAACATACCAAATTGCAGCCCTCTAGCCTCAGTAGTGTTTATTCCGTTTAAGGTTAAAGTTTTAGCCATAATCATGCTTCTAGCAACGATATAAGCCAGGCCACCACCGGGCAGTGGTTAGAGTTTCATGGGCCGCGGCTCATACAGCATTATATCGAGGCCACCGAAAGATAGAGATGCTTTCGGTGGCTTTGATTATAGGCTGTGCAGAAAACTCGATTGCACTGAAGAAACTTCGGCGCATTTTTTACTCTCTCTCTCTCTCTCCTCTCTCTCTCTCTCTCTCTCTCTCTCTCTCTCTCCTCTCCTTTAATACGATTTACTATTTGTCTTTATGTTGTAAGGTGACTGTTTTGAAAAGTAAGATTATTCGACAAACACTCAAAGGTCATTGAAGTCTCTCTCTCTCTCTCTCTCTTCTCTCTCTCTCTCTCTCTCTCTCTCTCTCATTAACTCCTTTACAAAGCAGCAAGGAGCTGAAGGTTCCCGCTTGAGGTCAAACTCTCACAAGAAACGACCGCCTCCCCCCCGCCCCCCCCATCCAAACCCCCCCCCCCCCCCTTCCCCCAAAACCCCAAACAAGGTTTTGAAAAGTTACTGGAAAGAATTCAGTATATTTCTTCGAGGTCAAAGTTCAAGGTCAAGATATCCTGCAACTTCGAAAGACTGTGTGATTAGTGAAAGCATCAATGTGACTTGTTTTTGTATTTTTTTTCGTCGAAATAAAATAGAGATTTCCCCAAACCTGAAAGTAAAACTTTCGCCAGATTTAGCGTGGAGCAAAAATTCACTTAATAGTACATTTTAAATATTATTTATTTGCCCTACTTTCTTTTCCTTTCTTAAATCTTTATTTTTTTTCTTCGCCGAAATTAAATGGAGATTTCCCCAAAAGGGAAAGTTAAACTTTCGCCAGAATTAGCGTAGAGCAAAAATTCACTTAAAAGTACATTTTAAATATTTATTTGCCCTACTTTCTTTTCTTTTTTTAATTTTTAATTTTTCTCCATTTAATTTCGACGAAGAGGAAAAATAAATTTAAAAAAAGAAAATGGGCCAAATAAATAATATTTAAAATGTACTTTTAAGTGAAGTTTGCTCTACGCTAATTCTGGCGAGAGTTTTACTTTCACGTTTGGGGAAATCTCTATTTTGTTTCTTTACGAAAAAAAAAAGAAAATACAAAACAAGGTCACATTGATGCTTTCACTAACCACACAGTCTTTCGAAGTTGCAGGACATCTTGACCTTGAACTTTGACCTCGTAAAAATATACTGAATAACGTGAAAAAAAATTCGTGTGAAAGTATTATTTATTTGCTATACTTTCTTTTTTTAATCTTTCTTTTTTCCTTTTCGTCGAAATTAAATGGCTATTTCCCCAGAAGTGAAATCTAAACTATTTTTTTTTTTTTTTCGAAATCGCGATTATAGTCAGAATTAGCGCGTGGTAAAATTTCACGTGAAAGTAAATTTTAAATATTATTTATTGGCCCTACTTTCTTTTTCCATTTTCGTCTAAATAAAATGGCGATTTCCTCGAACGTGACGCGAAATAAATAAATAAATTAATAAATAAATGGATAAGAATATAAAATTGTTAGGAAAACGTAAAAATGTAGATAAATTTTTTAGAATGAATAATCGAGAAAAGGTAAAGAAAATATATTAAAATATAATATATGAAAATATAAATATGAAAATACAAAAAAAATAACTCGCAAAACAACGAAGAAATATTCTTAAAAAGTGAAAAAACGAAGAAATTTTAAAAAATTAAAAAAACGATGAAATATTTAAAAAGAATTGCATAAATATGAAAATACAAAAAAAAATTGCTAAACACAAAAAAATAACTCGCAAAACAACGAAGAAATATTCGAAAAACTTAAAAAACACGAAGAAATAAAAAAAAACACACTATAAAAAAGCGATAAAATATTTTTAAGAAATTTAAAAACTTTGCAAAAACGTAAACAAAAATCTCGTACGGTCACGCATGCCTAACGGAAGCTCCGAGCAAGAAGGTCACATCTTCCCTTCCGGCGTTCACTACCGCGAGAGAGAGAGAGAGAGAGAGAGAGAGAGAGAGAGAGAAGAGGTCGAAATTCCTTGAATACTTCTGCGGGAAGGTGGCGCTTTCAGGGGGAGTTGGGGTGAGAGGGGGAGGGGGGAATGCTTGTGTTTGCTTGGCTTACGAAAACAAAGCAAACATCTTGTTCCCCCTTGTATGCTAGCTTGCTTGCAAGCGTTCGTTCCTTCTCCTGGGTGATTGCATGTAGATTCATCTCTCTCTCTCTCTCTCTTTATTTATATATATATATATATATATATATATATATATATATATATATATATAATATATATATATATATATATATATATATATATAATATATATAGATATATATATATATATATGTATATATATAATATAATCATTTATTTATTTATCTTCATTTTGCACACGCTAATTTCATTGCAGTTGCCTTAGATTGATTGCAAATCTAATTTATATAAGAGTGACTGTCAAACGCTCACTGCTGTAATTCCACGTTATGTAATTCATTACGGTCGTCTGTTATTACGAACATTTAATTTATTTCTCGTTTGTTCCAACTTGCCTTCAGCAAACCTGCTTTTAATTACGTTCGTTTTTCCTGGTCTCGTTTTCAACTTACTCTTAATTACTTTTCTTTTGACTACTTCTTTTTTTCATTAATTTATTTGCTATTTATTTTGATTTCTGCTAATTTTTTTTATTTTGTTTTTTTTATTAATTTTATGTTTTTTACCGAGTATTTTTTTACTAATTATTTTCGTTTTTGCATTTTTTTTTCTTTATGCTATTTTTTATTATTTCTGTTTTGCTAATTTTTCTTTTACTGATTATTTTATTCTTGCTGATTATTTTGGTTTTTTGCTCATTTGGTTTTTTACTAATTATATTTTTTTAATAATTATTTACTTTTTACTAATTATTTTGTTTTCTGCAATTTTTTAAAATTATTTTGTTTTACTAATTATTTTGTTTTTTACTATTATTTTGTTTTTACTAATTATTTTACTGATTATGTTTTGCTATTATGTTGGATTTTTACTAATTTGCTTTTACTAATTATTTTGTCTTTTATTAAATTTTTTATCATTATTTTGATTTTTACTAATTATATTTTACTAATTTTTTACCTATGATTTTGTTTTTACTAATTATTTTTCAGATTTTTTTGCTATTATTTTTTAACTAATTTTTTTTTAATTATTTTATTTTTATACTAATTACTTAGTTTTTTTTATTAATTATTTTGTTTTTTACTAATACTTTTACTGATTATTTTTTGCTAATTATTTTGTTTGGTTAGTAATTATTTTTCACTAATTATTTTTGTTATTTACGAATTATTCTGTGTTATATTACTGTGCTCTTTACAAACTACTAGTCTGTAATTATTCGTCAAATTTAAAAATAAAAAGAGGATTATTATATAATTACCTATTTCATAATTACTTATTTTATAATTACTTTGTGGCAATCAATTTTCGCGTGATGAGTTTGAACTGGTTTTTAAACAGCTATGATGAATTTCTTCTATTGGATAAAAACTGAGTTTTAATTCATGATTTTTATCATAAAAAATGGTTTAATTCAGGAATTTTATCTATTAGAAAACTGTCTTAATTCAGTTTTTTTGCCAGATAATTTTTTTTCAATTTGGAATTTTTATTGGGGATTTTTCTTTTAAATTCAGGATTTTTTATCAGACAAAAAAATAATTTTTTAAAATAAAGATTTTTTACCAAATAAAAAAAATTATCTTTATGATTTTTTTCAGATAAAAGATGATTTTAATTCAGGGTATTTTGCCAGATAGAAAATAGTTTTAATTCAGGATATTTATCTGACTAAATTTTTTTAAATTCATAGGCTTTTTATCGGACAAAAAAATTTATTTGATTCATAATTCTTTATTAGAGATTTTTTTTTAATTCAGGATTTTTAATGCTGATTTTCATGGCATCAGTGCCAAGAAGTTTGCGATTTTGCTGTGTATACATACATACATACATCCAGTTACATCTTCCCTACAGCGTCAACAGCCAGAATGTTATCGAGCTACGTATTATCTCAAGATGCGGAAAGATAAGACACGAAAAGGCAAAGAAATAACAGAAACAAAGAGAGAGAGAGAGAGAGAGAGAGAGAGAGAGAGAGAGAGAAGGGGGATTATACGTCCTTTGTTTGTGATCACAGATCTGTGTTATTCTGCGCTGTACGAAGCTCTAGATAATATTGTACCGTGTTCCTTTAGTATTCAGTGCAACGCACGTATTATATGCCGTGCGTAATATTATATATATATATATATATATATATATATATATATATATATATATATATATATATATATATATATATATTGTATATTATCGTTTTCATATAAGGCCAGGAGGTGACCGGATTAATTTTCTTCTTTTTTTTAACGTTTTGCGTATACGCGTGTCGATGACCAGAGGTTTTGTGACGCCTGTTCGTACAGAATTTTGTCGCTTTAGATAATTTACTTTTTTATGTTACTCGTAATATATATATATATATATATATATATATATATATATCTATATATATATATATATAATATTAATTATTTTTTGTTACTCTTAAAACATATATTAATAAATAAATAATAATAAAGTTTACTTACACCCTTCAGATAACTGCAGACAAAAAATGTATCTACGTCGTGCCGTTGAAATCTGCAAAATATATTACAAATACCACCGAATTTCCTCTTGACGGAATAGAGTGAGAGAGAAATATAATTTATGCAAATCAGTTTAAACTTTCAATTATTAAGTAAGATTCGCACGCCAACTTGTTAGCAACTGAACACTAGTTTAAAAAAAATAAAGATAAAAATAGTCTATTCACTCGCGTGTGTAAATGTTTCCACACGTGTTTATTCAAACGAATCTTTCGTATCGAACTTTTGAAACCACAAACGTAGTATAGGGCCAGCCAAGTGAGAGACGGAAGCGGAGAGACGCGATTTCCCGACCTTCTCCTCTCGCCTGCCGCGATCAAACTGACTGACTAGCGGCACTGCCTGGCGCTGGCCTCCTCGAAAATTCAGAAGCCTCCCCTCGCTCTCGCTCGCTCGCACTTGTTGAACCACCAAGCACCGGCTTTCGCCGACGCGCATGCGCCGTCCCCTCTAATGCTATACGTCCCTCCAGCACCTATACCCCATCCCTCCCCCCTCCCCTCCCCCCCCAAAGAGTCCTATCCGCTGCATCTTCTTCTGCCTATTTTATGCAGGATGGCTTATAGGATGGTTTTTACGTTATTATTGGTCTTATTTGTTTGTTTATATTCGTTTCTTTAGGGATAATTGAAAACAATGATAGATTTTGCACTTCTCAAGCTATACAGAATACGAATTAGATGTCTTAAAGAATAAATAATTTATTGGGTAAAGACACTGTTTTTTATTTTTAATATCTTGATTATTATTTCTTTTTTATTCGTGTGAATTTGTTTGTGTTTTTGAAAATTTTCTATCAATTTTTAAAAATATTTGTTATATATTTCCTTTACATGTATATATATATATATATATATATATATATATATATATATATATATATATATATATGCTTGTTTTAGCAAGGCTAAATCTTGTCTAAGTCTTTTACTGTACTGGGAATTATTTGCAATGAATATTAAATATTATATATATATATATATATATATATATATATATATAGCATATATATATATATATATATATATATATATATATATATAAATTCCATTTATGAGTCTCGAAGTGTATGGGGTGTGTATACATTTAAGAACTTCATAAAGGCACGTGACCTTGAAAAATATAAGCCAAGGTTATACATCGTTTCGGGGGGCATAGAATCGCCTACCCGAAGTAAGGTCTTTGTGGCCATAATGCAAAACAAATCTCATATGATTGGCGTTCATTTGAAAGACTTTCAATGGGCCAGATGTGTGTGTGTGTGTGTACATGTGTATGTGTGCTTGCATGTGTATGTGTGTGTGTATGTGGTTTCATGCGTAGGTGAGTGTTACCTGATTCTGAAGGTCTCAATTGGCCCAGGTGTGTATATGTGTATGCGTAGGTGTATATATATGCTTTAACGTCATGGCAACAGGTGTTAAGATAAGATAAATATTTAAAAAAACCTTGATTATTTTAGAAATTTCGATAAAGCGATGATTACTCCAAATGTCAAAGAACTTCGCTACGATGAAGAAAAGGAGTTTGCTCTTAGTTATAATCTTTTTAATTAGCTGCCTGCAACTAAGGAGGAAATCCCCAAGCAAACCAAAGCTACTAAAAGTCCATCTTACACTTTTAGTTTCCTTGAAAAGGAACTATTGAGATGGCTATTTGTCTGTTATTATTATTATTATTATTATTATTATTGATTATTATTATTATTATATTATTATTATTATTATTATCATTATTATTAGTAATTTTATTTTCTAAATTCTATTTATGCAGTTTTTACTATTTTCATTTATATTATTTTTCTCTGTCCACACTTTTTCTTTCCGCCCTCAGATCTGAAAAATTACTGAGGCTACAGGGCTGCAAATTGGTATGTTGATCGTCCAACCTCCAATCATCTAATATACCAAATTGCAGCCCTTTAGCCTCTGTGGGTTTTATTTTATTCAAGGTTAAAGTTAGCCATGAATGAAGGTGCCTCTAGGAAGCAAAAATAGCTGTATAGGGACAGGTGGCCAACCCAAGAGCACCTGCGTTTACCAGATTATCCGAGCGATGGCGACAAGACATCAAACCCCCCTGCTGATTGAACTGAGTGTTCTTACATTTTAATGATTTTGATCATATTTTCATCTATTCATTCATTGATTTTTTTTTTCATAAGTGAACTTTCTTCTTTCTGTAATTCCTTTTAGCTCCCTCTTATTTTGGAAGCTTAAATTTCAAGTCAGTGGCCTCTTTGGTGGGCTTTTTCCATATGAGGGGGGTCATCTTCTGAATAATAATAATAATAATAATAATAATAATAATAATAATAATAATAATAATAATTGGGGAAAACTCTCTATATCGCGAGAGTATACATAATGTTCTAAGAGGTCCACAATAATAAAAAAATGTTGTGAGTTCGTGTGTAATTTTAAAAACCGTTTGCAAATTTTTTTTATTTACTGTAGATGAACCCAGGGAAGGGTTCGAAAGCTTTGTAAAGGGTTCGAAAGCTTTGTAAAGGGTTTTAAAAATTACACACGAACTCACAACGTTTTTCTCATTATTGTGGACCTCTTAGAAAATAATAATAATAATAGACCAGACGTGACGTTGATTGACAAAGTCAAGAAGAAAGTATCACTCATTGATGTCGCAATACCATAGGACACCAGAGTTGAAGAGAAAGAGAGGGAAAAAATGGATAAGTATCAAGATCTGAAAATAGAAATAAGAAGGACATGGGATATGCCAGTGGAAATTGTACCCATAATCATAGGAGCACTAGGCACGATCCCAAGATCCCTGAAAAGGAATCTAGAAAAACTAGAGGCTGAAGTAGCTCCAGGACTCATGCAGAAGAGTGTGATCCTAGAAACGGCGCACACACTATAAATACCACCCAGTCGAATTAGAGGACTGTGATAGAGCACAAAAAAAAAAAATAATAATAATAATAATAATTGATTGAACTAAGAATATGGAAATAACTAAACTAAGAGAGTGGAGATAATTGGGAATTTCTTCAAGAACAATTATTTCATTTCCCCAGAAATTATATTAAAAGAACAAAGCTGAAATAACGAAACATGAAGATAGTCACGACGAGGAGCGTTCCTCTCATTATTTTCGCTGATATACGATTCCCCCTTCTCTCTCTCTCTCTCTCTCTCTCTCTCTCTCTCTCTCTCTCTCTCTCTCTCTCTCTCTCTCTCGTTTTTAATTTTAATCTCTCTCTCTCTCTCTCTCTCTCTCTCTCTCTCTCTCTCTCAATTCTTGAGAGCAATTCCGGCAACTCTCTCTGAAGACTTTGGCCCTAATATCTAATTACCGTTCAACACACGTGACTTCTGGGAACCCCCCCATTCCCCCCCCCCCCACAGGGACAGGTTAATTGGTTGTTGTTCGAGTGCCACACCTGAGATGTGATTTCCAACCGTCGTTTCCCTGCCAATGGCGACGACGCCAGGATGACGAATCGAGTTTCCCGTACAACGTATAATGCTGTAAAAAACCACCAACTGTAACTGGGGCTCCGACTGGAAATTCTCCAGTTGCTCACCAGACATGGTAGAGTGAGGATGCTTCCTCCCACGGCTCCAGAAAGCGCTGCCAGATGCACGATCCATGGCTAGATTTAACCTTAAATAAAATAATAAAAATCACTGATGCTAGAGGGCTGCAGTTTGGTATGTTTGATGGTTGGAGGGTGGATGATCAACATGCCAATTTGCAGCCCTCTGGCATTAGCGGTTTTTGAGATCTGAAGGTGGACAGAAAAAAGTGCAAATGGACATATAAAGCCGGCATGGCAGTTTTCTTTTACAGAAAACTTTATATAAAAATAAAGGAAACATCATTATCACCTTCACAGAGACAGAGAACTGTTGAAAATGACTGTTGTATAAAGGTGTGTCTATGCTGCCGTAAACCATGTCATAGACATGTTGGCAACTTATTGCACAGGTCACCAACATGTTGTATACATGCTTGGCAACTCATTGTACAGGCCACCATCACATTATAAATAAGTTGGCAACTTATTGCACAGGTCCCAAACACTGTAGACAAGTCGGCAACTTATTGCACAGGTCACAAACAAGTTGGCGACTTATTGCACAGGTCACCAACATGTTGGTAACTTACTGCTCATGTCGCTAACACTGTAACTTAACACTTGTGAATATAAAGTAAGACCACGTGTGTATAAGTTGCATAACTATCGTAAACAGCCAACCATTACAAACCTAATAGTCAGTAGTACCAGTCAAAACACGTGAACGCACCCACAATCACACACATGCACATGCTCTCTCTCTCTCTCTCTCTCTCTCTCTCTTTCTCTCTCTCTCACACACACACACACACACACACACACACACGCTTTAATAAATGTATAGGCCTACAGGAACGCCAGTGCACATTTCATAACACAAGTGTAGTAGACCTATCAGAGTTAGGTCAAGTAGGCCTACGCGTTTTATAACTTCACAATTCTGTCTATAAGTTTCTGTTGGAGAAATCCTAATTTCACTAGGCCTACAGAAACGTAGGCGCGCTATTCACAGCACAAGTGTAGACCTATCAGACTTTGATCAACTTGGCCTAGTGTCTACATTCGCAATTTGAGCTATAAGTCTGTGAGTCTAATATATCGCGTACTTGTGAGCTTGTTTATGTACATATATATATATATATATATATATATATATATTATATATATATATATATATATATATTATATATATATATATGATATATATATATATATATATATATATATCTATATATATATATTATATATATATATATATATATATGTATATATATATATATATACATAATGTATATATATATATATATATATATATATATATATATATATACATATATATATATATATATATATATATATATATATATATATTTGTGTGTGTGTGTGACGGTACTTACTCTAAGGTAACATGCACCGAATTGGAGGCTGTAAATTGGGGAAATAGTGGTATATAAATTTTCTTACCTCTGCTGAATGTTCTCACTCTGGAATTAGCTAAAAGGTTATAATTTTTGGGGAGAAATTAAATTGATGTGTCCTTATATATGTTTATTCTTCGCTAGGGGATCTTATAAATTTTCCACCAATGAGTTTCTGGGCTCTTGGACTAATAAAACTTATTTCTTTGAAAGGCACTTGTTGCAATTACGAGTCTATAGGCACGAGGAAATTTACTGTGTATTGATTGTCACTTATCACTGTCTATTGATTGATTCGCACACCACACTTTGACTTTCCCTCACTTCTCTTCCTTCTTCTTCTCGGTACGGTTTCTGCGCCACTCTTCTGTTCTCCCCTGCTTCACCTCTTTTCTTTTTCTCTTCTCTTGTCTCTACTGTTGTCTTCTGTCTTCCTCTCTCTCTGTCTGGCCCTTTTATTAGGATGATATCTTCTTAGCACTGCCTTTGGATTTTTGGATTTTGACTGGGTGTGGCATCTTCTGAAAGATTTCTTGTGTCTGAGTGGCTACAGACTTTATACAAAACCGCCTTCCTGTCAAATTTTCTATAGTGATTCGTAGACTCTAAATTAGGTAACGCCTCCTTCTTGATGCCTTGGCTTCTTGGGGGTGTATCCCTTTGGTAACCTCATAGGTCATTCGCTGATACCCCTTTTTGGGCTGTCTTATGACCGGCACTCATGGCTTTGATTCGGCAAGATTAGAGGCCTATCCTTGGAAGGGGTGGAGCTTAGATTTTCACACGATCCACCTTTGAAACAAGGAAGCCTTGAATTGAATTTCCCTTGGTTATAATAAACAGAAGGCTCTTGAGAAGGCCCACCTTACATTAATTCTCCGACGCTCGAAGTGTCACAAATGTTGGGCACGCCAGAGAGTCACTTAATCTTTGGAGATGAGGCGTATAGATTTTTTGGAGAGATGGAAACCACATGCCTGACGGCTAAAAACCTAAGTCGTTTGGGTCGGGTCCGTGAAGGACAATACTTTCATAAAATCATTATTTTATTTCATTCTTTTTCCCTTTTCTTTCTTATTATCCGTGCCTCTTCTTAAGTACTTTTAAGTTAATGCCTTTTGGAATAATTTCCTTAATTCCTTGACAACACTGTAACAGTCTCGGCCCGCTACCTAGCTGTCTCCGACAGCGTTAACTAAGCTGAAGCAAATATTATACCTACAAGAGGACTCCTAACTTATGCTTCTTGGAAATCATATTGAAACTTTGACTTAAAAACATCAAAAGTGAATATAAACATGAGCAAATCCTTGATTAAGTAACGTTAAGGGCAATAATCAAAATTGAATGCAAACATGAATAAATTCTTGAGCGAGTAACATTCAGAGAAACATAAAAACTGATTATAAATATAAACAAATCCTTGATTTAGTATTATTAAAAGAATCATCAAAGTGAATTCAAATATGAGTAAATCACATTAAGAAACATGAAACTGAATGCAAACATAAATAAATCACAAAAAACAAGGAAACTGAAAGTTAAACATACATAAGCCCTTTAGTCACATAAGTTATATAAATGCATGGTAGAAGCAAAAAATGATAACTATCCAAGTTTACAGTATATGATTAGTTCAGTCCTCTGTCCTATTCTATCTAGGTGGATATCGTTTTTCTTTATGGAAAAATAAATTTCGTTGATGACACTTGATGGCTTCTTGTTTGCTGTGACCTGCTGCTTGGGGACAAGTCCTGGGAGAAAATATCCTTGTGTATATGTATGCAATAACAAGTGTGTCCTTGACTTCCTACTGAGATTGTGTATTGTGTTTATGCAAAATTTCATTGGACATTCTTACTGTAATTCTGAGTAATCTTGTACATTAAACCATATAACTTCACTGCTTAATACTAAAACAAAATTGGCAACTCGGTTAAAGGAACCGGTCAGTGGTTAATACTTGTAGGTTTCTTCTACTGTGACAACAATTAGTAAGTTTTCACCAATCAATATCTTGTTAGTAAGTTTTCAACAACTACTTTCTTGTTAATGAGTCTTCATCAATTAACATCTTGTTGGTGAGTCTTCATCAATTAATATCTTATTAGTAAGTTTTTATCAATCAACGTCTTATGGATTGAACAAAGTAGGTGTATTAATTAATCCTTCAAAATCTTAATCATTTCTGAAACGAATTCCCTTATCTTAAAATCTCTTAATATCTATCTTAACCCTTCTTATTTATTCCTTTACTTCTAAGAATGTTCTTATGGAACGATTAAACTTTATATACGTCTTGAAATTCTTATACTACGCATTGAACCGTTTCTTACATACCCAAATTTTTCCCTTCAAGTCAAAATAAATTTGAAGTTAAGTGCACTTAACCCAAAAATCTTGCTACAAACCGACTAATTAAAGTAAGAATTGCAACAATAAAAGATTATTCCTAAGTCGACCGATGAAGGTAAACTTAGCAATAAAGAAATCAAATAAATACATGGGAATAATAGGATGAATTAATGGGTTGGTTTTTCTATTTCACTGAAAAGTGACTTCTATTTTTTAAGTTATATCTAGTTCGTTCTTCTGGAATTTCTTCTGACCTCTCTGTCATTTCGGATTCTTCAACTTCTCTGGTTCTCTTGACCTTGTCCTTGTTTATCCAAAATTCTTCTTCTTCTAATGATTCAGCTTGTGTAGAAGGCATTTGATTATTCATTTTCTTAACCTTTATCTTAGTCTCTTGTACGTCTACGACCTTGTATGGTCCTGTGAATTTTGTGGTTAACTTATAATTAATACCACTTCTTACTTCCTTCTTAATATAGACTTCATCCCCTTTCTTGTAATCTACAGGCCTTAATCCTTCTTGATGCTTCTATATCATATTCTGCTGGGCTTCTTCTAGATTCTTGTGCAATTGCTTGTGGATTACTTTAAAGTTTCCGATTCTTATCTTCATGATATCTTCAGAGTAATTAGGCTGTATTGCTGATTCAGCCATGCATAAGGTAATCTGGGTTCATATCCCATCAAAGCTTTTATGGGAGTTGCTCGAGTACTCGTATGATGCCTTGCATTTAATGATAATTGGACTAAAGGTAAATTGACGTCCCAGTCAGGATCATGTCCTATTGTGTGACGCAATACGTCTAAAACCTTCCTGTTATTCCTTTCTACCAAGCCATTGCTAGCTGGGTGATACAGCTGTATCGCTACCTTTTCTACCTTAAAGGCGTTACAAATTTCTTGAACTAATGAGTTGTTGAACTCGGTCCCATTATCAGAAATAATGAGCTGTGGGGCAGAATATCTGCAAAATATCTTATCGAAGAGAGCGGTTCCGCAGTCCTTGGCACTTTTACTAGTTAGTGGTACCAACTCTGTATATCTTGTGAGCGCGTCGATACATACTAGTATATTCTTATTCCCTTAATTCGTGGTATGAAGATTTGTGATAAGATCAATAGATACTCTTTCGAAAGGAGTCTGTGGGATAGAATATTTCCCAAGTGGTACTTCCTTGTCTGTTCTTCCCTTGTAGCTGTTGCATGTATTGCAGCTCTTCACATAATTACTAACATCTTAGTGAATTCCCTTCCAATTGAAAGTTCTTTGTATTAATCTAATTGTCTCATCCCTTCCTGGGTGAGTTCTCATGTCATCGTCGTGCATTAGCTCAATGACCTTGTCTCTTAGACTCTTAGGTACTAACCTTTTGTGCAGCACACCTAGAAATTGACCAAATGGATCATATTCGTGACACATCCAAATTAATACGCCATCTATGTCAGTTAGTGCATCTGTGGGACATCCAACCTTCCTACCTATTCGGTTAATTCTTGTTGGCTGTGTTTTCTTTCATTTCTAACATATTTGAGCAGTTCCCTTGTATCTTCATCTCTTTCTTGTTCTTTTATGAAATTTTGCCGGGAAAGCTCCTCTGTATAATGCATGGTGAGTACATTTACGTCACTGCACATTGTTTCATTCTGTTCTTCTTCTTGACTTATCATATTTATACTATCACCTTGTGACACATCTTGATAATGCATCCGCTACTTTATTCGTCTTCCCAGGGACATATTTCACCTCTATATCATAATCTTGGGCTGTCATGAACCAACGGGCTCTTCGTCCAGAAAAATTAGGGTTCTTTAGTATTTCTACTGCGGCTGAATGATCCGTGAATACGGTTATCTTGTAACCAAAAATGATATATGTGAAATGCTTTAAAGCGTCTATTATAGCTAGAGACTCGAGGTCTGTTACTGAGTAGTTCACTTCTGAGGGCTTTAATTTCCTACTGTAATAAGCTATGGCATTATACTTATTATCTTGTTCTTGCATTAAACATGTTCCTATACCAATGGGCTTGCGTCCGTGGGCTAAAAAAAAGAATTCTTTGCCAAAGTCTGGGCCAGCTAAGTACTGGGGGTGTGTTAATCTTTCTTTCAATTCATCAAATGCTTCTTGCTGCTCGTCTGTCCATGTAAATGATACGTGTTCCTTTAAAAGTTCAGTCAGTGGAGCGGATATGACTGCAAAGTTCCCTATGAACTTGCGGTAAAAACCTGCTAAACCTAAGAATGACTTTACATCCTTCTTGCACTGTGGTATAGGATATTCTTTAATTGACTTAATCTTTGCGTCATTTACTTCTACACCCTTTTCACTTAGTGTATGCCCAAGGTAGTCTATTTTCCTTTTAAGGAAGCTACACTTCTTTAGTTTAAGCTTCAGGTTGGCCTTTCTTAATCTCTTTAGGACTTCTCTGACTAAGTCTATATGTTCCTCTATAGTGTCTGTTGCTATTACCAAATCATCTATGTAACAGTGTACGTCCTTGCCTAGTAAGTCGCCAAAAATTTTATCCATTAATCTTACAAAAGTTACCGGGCTTGACTTTAGACCAAAGGGCATTCTTACATACTGGTATCTGCCGTTACTAGTGGAAAAAGCTGTCAAAGGTTTACTTCCTTCGTCTAGAGGGATTAGCAAGAATCCCTGCAATAAATCTATAGTGGTGAAGTACTTCTTGGACCCTATAGTGGCGATAAGATCTCGCATTGACGGCATTGGATAAGGATCATTTTCAGTAATTTGGTTCAATTTTCTGAAATCCACAACTATTCTATAAGTTTTGTCCCTTTTAGGAACTAGCAAAAGTGGAAAAGACCATGGGGATTTAGATGGTTCTATTATTCCTTGCCTATTCATTCTTTGTACTTCTCTTTCAATGATCTCCTTCTGGGAATGTGCTACTCTGTAAGCTGGTATGTAAATTGGCTTTGTGTTTGATGGAATGTCTATCTTGTGCGTTATTTCGCGTGTATTTCCCAAGGTGTCGCTGTCAAGAGCCTATCTTAGCTCTTCTCAGTTTTATGTCCTGGGCATAATTTCCATTTCCTTTACTGACTGCAACTCGGATAGGTAAGGAGTATACTTCTGCTAGGCCTATCTCTGCACCTGGTGTTAACTTAACGTTTCCTCCTCTGTTATTGGTAATCTGTAACGCTATTTTGCTCTGTCTGACTTCATGTAAACTAGAAGAATAATGTATTCCGTTAACTTGCGACTTTTCAGTAAGCGTGAGAATTTCCTTCCCTTCAAAAATTGGATTTACTGTACATTCTACCCAAGTACTTTCCCCAGGTTTAAGTCTTAATTCCCTCTCTAAATTTAAATAAGTGCATTGATTTGATTCTAAGAGGTTAATGATCTGTTGTGAACTCGTGATGCATTCTGGATATCTTCCCTCCGTCTTATCCTTCTTTAAAATACCTTTCACCGTGGGATTCTCTTGAGTCTGGGTTCTTTTAATTGGCTTGCATATTGGTATTCTAGAAATCTCACGACCGTTTTTAATCACTAGTTGTTCTCTAGGGGCATCAATGCTTATCCCTTGTCTAACCATAGTTGGATAACCTATCAGCAAATGGGCAAAAGCTAATTGTATATCTCTGGCTAACAGAACCTTTTCTCTTAGTGCAATTCTTCCTAGCCTAAATGGGAAATCTAACTGTCCAATTACGTGGATATCATTACCCTGGACGTCTGTGATTCTACACTCTACCGCTGGGTTCAAACTTAAGTGAGAAAAATGCCACCGATACACCTTTTCTGACATTATATTCTTAGGACTACCTGTATCAAAGAATGTAACAATAGGTTTCTCTAGACCGACATGCACGGGAAATAATGGTCTATAATTATATTCATTCCCTACATCAACTTTGCTAACCTGTGTAGCTTGGCTTAGCCTTGGCATTCCGGACGTTCTCTCTGTTATAGAGGAAGATCCATTGTACCAGTAAGCAGAAAATTTCCCATTACGTCGTCTGACATTGACTGAACTGGTTGATACCCTATACTTGCTGTTTGATTAGCATATCTATTTGGGGCAGAATCTCTATTTCCTGTAGCTGGGGGAGATTTACTATGGTTTCTACTTCTGCCTCTCGACTGAGATCTACCTCTAGGAGTTGAAACAAATTTATTTCTGCATTCTCGAGCACTATGTCCTGTTCTCTTATGGAAAGGACAGAAGGCCATCCCTCGGCGTCACTGGCATAATGTCATCTCTTCTGACAGTTATAACACGTGACTGTCGAAAATCCTCCTTGAGAAGATTTACCTGGCATCTTATTCTGATTTCTAGATGGTGTCCTAGATCTATTTGGGCCCCTTTCCTTTTGTCCTAAAGCGACTAAAGGTCTGTATACAGGATTCCCTTCACCTGAAGGGAATCCTGTATACAGACCTTCTTCTACCTAGGATTTTTGTTTTCTCCTCTTCAATCTCGGCTACATCATCGGATGTCTCCCACTTACGAATCATCCTTGCAATAACTTCCGTTGGCAGGCTTCCAATCATTATTGCTAGTCTAAATATTTTTTTGACATGACCCATTAGCATTTTATGCTTGCCTCCTTCTACCTCTATCCAACCTGTGGATTCCATGAAGATACCCCATTCATTCATATTGTTATACAACTGAGAGCTAAACTCTTGATAGCGTCTTTCGTCGAACTTAAATTGACGCACTATCCTTGCCAGGCTAGTAACTGGATCCCTTTCATCAACAGTGGAATAGACCTTCCTAAAATACCGTTTCAGTTCTTCCCAATTCTTAAGATCTCGGTAAGTCTCGGAGTGGACGTATCGTTCCAAGTCTCCTCCGGCTACCAAATCAAGATAACTCTTGGCTTCAATAAGCTTTTCTCTATCTGTCCCCGTTATGCTGTCTAGGCGTCTCCCCACCTGCTCTATCCAGTTCTCTAAATTACAAGCTAACTGACCATCCTTTCTTCCGCAAAACTTAGCTATGTGATTAATTACATATTCTTTATGTGTTCCCATTACTGCTGCGCTCGAATTCGCGGACTGTGTACCTTCCGCCATGGTTAATTTCCTTGTTTGACTTCTCGTGAGCACAGGCGTTCTTACGTTCTGATTAGGAGTCGATCTCCCCTTGACCATCGACTTGTTAATGGAAATTTTCTTAAGTACTGAGTATCATTAAAAGTATCAAAGTTATGACAGTAATATCCTGAAAAGAAAAATTATGATAACAACAATAAATTATTTTTACTTAAGTATTCGATCACCAAAATAAAAGAATTTTCCCCAGAAATATTCTCATAGTCTTACGTTACCGGTAGGCGATTCTTAAACAACCACAAAACCCTGTTACACAAAACCCTCTTAACAGTACTGGTAAAACGATACTGAACTGACCGTAAAGTGTACGCTAACGAGAGACTTTCCGTGAGTTACCCTTGTTAAACCAAAATAAAAACAAGTAAACATTCAGTCTTAGTAGTTGATTAGTTAGAATTAGTAAAATGAAGAAATATCGTAAAGTTTCGTTGCCAAAAAAAAAAAAGGGTTCAGTGTGAAAATCTTTTAATCTCGAAGTACCAAAAATTGTCCAACTGAAATGTTAATCGCGTAATTTACTTTTTATAAAGTTTAATGTTATGTAAGTGTGGGGACATTATCTGGGACTTATCTTTGGTCGTGTTCGGCACCCCGGGGCTACGTCTGACCGCTCATTGCTTGATGCGTTGTTACCTCTGTGGGAAGGGGGACCTCTCTCTCTCTCTCTCTCTGCGGACTTGCGTTGACCGATGCGTTTTCGGGATTTCTTTACGCGTTCGACATCATCTTCATCTTCTAGTGGAACTTCTTTCGACTGTTCTTGTTCTTCGGAGTGGAGTTTTTCTTCGCGAAGTGTGGGTGGCCTTTTTTGGAACGCTTTTATTGTTACGACTCGGTAACTGTCTTTGTATTTAGGAGAAGCACTGGTAAATGTCTTTGGGGGAGAACTTTCTATTTTTGAGTGGAGATTTTGGATTGAAATCTCTTATGCCGACACTAAAACCTTTGATTCCGTTTCGCGGCCGCTGTTTTTAACTGTCATTCATGTCTCTTATCATTCCGTCGCTGCGTACCATTTAACTGTCACTGTATCAATTTTTATCTCTTCGCATCCCATCGCTGATCACCATTTAATGCTGTGACGGTACTTACGCTTCGCACACAGCTCTAAGGTAACGTGCACCGAACTGGAGGCTGTAAATTGGGGAAATAGTGGTATATAAATTTTCTTACCTCTGCTGAATGTTCTCACTCTGGAATTAGCTAAAAGGTTATAATTTTTTGGGAGAAATTAAATTGATGTGTCCTTATATATGTTTATTCTTCGCTAGGGGTTTTTATAAATTTTCCACCAATGAGTTTCTGGGCTCTTGGACTAATAAAACTTATTTCTTTGAAAGGCACTTGTTGCAATTACGAGTCTATAGGCACGAGGAAATTTACTGTGTATTGATTGTCACTTATCACTGTCTATTGATTGATTCGCACACCACACTTTGACTTTCCCTCACTTCTCTTCCTTCTTCTTCTCGGTACGGTTTCTGCGCCACTCTTCTGTTCTCCCCTGCTTCACCTCTTTTCTTTTTCTCTTCTCTTGTCTCTACTGTTGTCTTCTGCCTTCCTCTCTCTCTGTCTGGCCCTTTTATTAGGATGATATCTTCTTAACACCGCCTTTGGATTTTTGGATTTTGACTGGGTGTGGCATCTTCTGAAAGATTTCTTGTGTCTGAGTGGCTACAGACTTTATACAAAACCGCCTTCCTGTCAAATTTTCTATAGTGATTCGTAGACTCTAAATTAGGTAACGCCTCCTGCTTGATGCCTTGGCTTCTGAGGGGTGTATCCCTTTGGTAACCTCATAGGTCATTCGCTGATACCCCTTTTTGGGCTGTCTTATGACCGGCACTCGTGGCTTTGATTCGGCAAGACTAGAGGCCTATCCTTGGAAGGGGTGGAGCTTAGATTTTCACACGATCCACCTTTGAAACAAGGAAGCCTTGAATTTCCCTTGGTTATATTAAACAGAAGGCTCTTGAGAAAGTCCACCTTACATTAATTCTCCGACGCTCGAAGTGTCACAAATGTCGGGCGCGCCAGAGTCACTTAATCTTCGGAGATGAAGCGAATAGAGTTTTTGGAGAGATGGAAACCACATGCCTGACGGCTAAAAACCTAAGTCGTTTGGGTCGGGTCCGAGAAGGACGATACTTTCATAAAATCATTATTTTGTTTATTTCATTCTTTTTCCCTTTTCTTTCTTATTATCCGTGCCTCTTCTTAAGTACTTTTAAGTTAATGCCTTTTGGAATAATTTCCTTAATTCCTTGACATCACTGTAACATATATATATATATATATATATGATATATATATATATATATATATATATATATAAACTTCTTAATTTATTCTAAATCCTAATTTATTAATGTTATTGAAGACAGAAGAAGAAAAGTTCAGCGAGAAGAAAGGAGTGTAAGGAGTGATGTGGAAATGCTGAGAGAAAGAGAGAGAGAGAGAGAGAGAGAGAGAGAGAGAGAGAGAGAGAGAGAGAGAGAGAGAGCCTTTTCTAGGCAGCAGAAAAGTGTGATACTCATGAATGCAGGATGAGTTAATGGCCCCGAGGTCTGTTAGACAATCGTGTCGTTGCTTCAACACCGTTGCCTGGCCTCCTCCGCCATCTTCTCTCTGAGATATTACTCTCATTCTCCCGTGTTGTTTCACCGCCTTCAGGGACTTTGTTTTAGCTGTTCTTTGACAGATTTTGTCGTTGTTTTACTTCAAGGTCTTCTCCGTGCGCCTCCGAAATGTCCAGAGTTGTTCGGACACGTCTGTTTTGTGTTTTGTTTAGGGAAAACATTGTTTTTTTTTTACCTGGGGTGCGTGTGTGGCGTGGAACTAGGCCTAGTAGGTAGTAGGAAATACCTTAAAAATTATATATATATATATATATATATATATTTGTGTGTGTGTGTTTGTGTAATAGCGTACATAAACCTTGATCCATTCCTGTGACTTGGAAAAAAAAAAAAAAAAAAGTATGCCTAATGTTTAGTGAGATTGGGCTTGTACAATTATGAAACTGATTCATACGTATGTGTGTGTGTATTGTGTGTGTGCGTGTGTATAATACCGTAAATAAACCTTGACCCATCTCCAAGCACCGTAGAATACGAGATAAACTGATAGTTCATGCATACGTGAGCGTAAATGTAGGTCTACATAAAACGATCACCAGATTATACAGATAAACCGTATCAAATCTGCGCGGGAAATGACTTACAGATACGAGTTTATTTCATGTAATCGCTTTAAAAGAAATTATTTTAAAAAATGACATAATTTCATCGTTTCAAAATGACGTCTGCTCGTAACTCAAGAAAAAATAAACATGGATTTCGTCAAATAACTTGACCATTGAAATATTTTGGCTCGACAAAAATCATTCCTTTTCGTAATTGAACTTTGCCGGTTCCCGATGCTTGTGAAAGCGAGCGTGACTCCTGGAATCCCGGAACTGGAATACGCATCTGAGTCTACTATGTGGCGCGTCGGAACTTTTAGTAATGTTTCTTTCGAAGTCAATGAAATTACCTCCAGCGTGCGCGTGCAATTATGTTGCTTTTTTTCAATGATATCTCTCTCTCTCTCTCTCTCTCTCTCTCTCTCTCTCTCTCTCTGCTTTTCAGTGTAGAAATGGGCTCTCTCTCTCTCTCTCTCTCTCTCTCTCTCTCTCTCTCTCTCTCTCTCTCTCGAGGCTTTCCAGTGTATGAGAAAAGAGCTCTCTCTCTCTTTCTCTCTGCTTTTCAGCGTATGAGAAATGAGCTCTCTCTCTCTCTCTCTCTCTCTCTCTCTCTCTCTCTCTTGACGGCAAAACTCCAAAAGCGATATCCGTGTAGCAAATGGCGCCGTGTATCGGCCTAGGTTGAGCAGCCAATCACAGTGAGCCTGAGTAAAATAGACTATATTTATTCATTTGACAGCCAGAAAAAGGTAATATTTATGAGTATTCTGTTATTCATCTTGTGGTACAACAAATCAATGAGTATAGGCCTAGTGTTTGCCTGATAATGGGTGTTTTTACGAATTATCTGTACAGTAAGCTGTATGTTACCCCTCACTAAGTCTATTTTCCCCCTACCTTTAATAATCACAGAAGTTTTATTTCCAATTTTGTTTTCTGTGTGTGTGTGTGTGTGGGTTTTTATATATAAATTTCTGAAAGAGTTTTTTCCGTAACTTCGTGGTACAGCTTTTACTATAAAATTTAATTTCTCATCGTTTCCAACTCGTGATTTTCATTTCCGAAAGATTTAGCTTTTCCAAAGCTATGTTTCTTTTAATGCTGAACGTTACTGTATTGATTTAGGTAAGCTTAGAGGAATGGATAAGGTATTATAATTGCACATTTTTGTCTTTTTTTTTTGAGAACCAACTCTTATAGCTTATTTATTTATATATATATCAATCCTGGTTGTCATCTTTTTACGAATAAATTTCGTAGATGTAACTTCTATATATATATATATATATATATATATATATATATATAATATATATATATATGTTCGTCAAGAGACACAGGAAGGTGACGGCCAGTGGGACACATCAAGGTAGAGGTGGACCACTCTTTATTTCCTACGTTTTGTAATAACTTTATTACATCATCAGGAATCTGTTAGACAATATGTAAAATTACTTTAAAAATTACTCTAAAACATTTACAAATCACAACACAGAATTTAAAAAAAAACACACACACAGAAACAAAAACAAGACCAAAGACCGCTAACCAACCTTATGCAGAGAAGGCAGAAGACAGAATGACAATACACAAATAAAAGTTAACTCAGGTACAGTTGTGTGGAGGAGGTCTGGGTATTTTATCTCTCGGGTTAGAGTTTTGCCTACCTTATTTCAGACCTAATTAAATAGTTCTTTTTTTTCCATAGAGTCGATTTTCCACAGGCTGACAGCATTACCGTTTAACGTAAACAAAAGCGACCTTCAGAAACAACTCTTCGAACTGTCCCAGGGTGCATTTAGAAAATTGAAAATGCTCTGGACCCCATTCTTTCTAAAGGAAGATCATCACCTCCTTGAACAGCTGGCAAGTAGAAAAGATCTGGTTATTACCAGACCCGACAAAGGGAAAGGAGCTGTCTCATTAGATACAACCGACTGTAAAGAAAAAATTTTGACTATCTTAAGAGACCATGGTAAGTCACTAAATTGGAGCACCTGATTTTCACAATATCACAGTAACTGAGGACAAAATAAACAGATTTTTACTTCTAAAGAAAGAGAAAATTATAGATGATAACACATCCCAGGACTTTGGGGTTTGATATGGTCTCCCAAAAATACATAAGCCTAATACACCAATGAGACCAATTTTGCATCTTATAATACACCTAATTATAAGCTACCTAAATATTTGGTACCTTTTTTAGAACCGCTGACCAAAAATGATTTTACTTTCAGTAATTCTTACTCTTTTAAGGATAAAGTTTTATTACAAGACGCTGATTTGAAAATGGCCAGTTTAAACGTTGAATCTCTTTTTACTAATGTCCCTGTGGAAGAAACTATCGATATTATCGTAAACAAACTTTTTCCTGAACCAGATTCTGTTTTTAACAATTTCAGTCGTTCGTATTTTAAAACTTTTAGACCTGGCAGTGCAGGACACTGCCTTTGTTTTTGACGGCAAACTTTATAAGCAAACGGACGGTGTAGCCAATTAAGGGCTCTCCCCCCTCGGGTCCTTCTTTTGCCAACATCTGTATGTTTATGGTAGGTATATTGATGACACCTTCGCCTTATTTGAAAATAACTGTGATATTGACTCCTTTTTAGCATATGTTAATACTAAACATAGTAACATTAATTTTACCGTAGAAAAAGAGATGAATAATCAATTACCTTTCTTAGACGTTCTTGTCACTAGGGATAATGGCTCTTTTAATAAATCTGTTTTTAGAAAAAAGACTTTTACTGGTTTAGGATCCAATTACTATAGTTCTTGTTTTTTATGATTTTAAACTAAACTATTTTTACTCTCCTCCACAGGGCGTTTTTTATTACATCGAACTGGCAATCCTTCCACCAAGAAATTAGTTTCCTTTCTGGATATTTTACGAATAATTGCTTCCCACAGACCTTGTTTTATAAAAAGCTCCTTATGTTTCTTAGCAAACAATTCGCTAATGTCGCCAAACCCTGCACAGTACCAAAATTAGCTTTTTATACCAAATTCCCTTATTTACATGATGACTCCTTTCGAAAAAAGTTTGCACAAATTGTTCATAAACATTATGGTGCCATTAGTCTAAAATTAATCCCAATAAACCAACTAACAATCGGTTCCTTTTTCAGATATAAAGATCGATTAGACCCTCTTTTGATCTCCAGTGTGGTTTATAAGTATACTTGTCCTAAGTTTTAACTCTGGGACACATGTTGGATCCACGAAGAGGTTACTGCGGATCAGAATCGACGCTCATCGGGGATTAAGTTTCCGTACTGGATGTAGGCTCTCCAATCCCGAACATTCTAATATAAGAAACCATTCACAAAACTGTAAAATTTGTACAGAAAGAAGCGATTTCCGTATCATGGGCCAAACAAGCAATGCATATGAACTGCCTATCCTAGAGTCATTGTTTATTAAACAACTGGTTCCCCAGTTGATTACCCAGACCTCCTCCACACAACTGTACCAGAGTTAACTTTTATTTATGTATTGTTCTTCTGTCTTCTGCCTTCTATGCATAAGGTTGGTTAGCGGTCTTTGGTCTTGTTTTCGTTTCTCTGTTTTTTTTTAAATTCTGTGTTGTAATTTGTAAATGTTTTAGAATAATTTTTATAGTAATTTTAAAATAATTGTTAAAGTAATTTTATATATTGTTTAACAGATTCCCTGATGATGTAATAAAGTTATTACGAAACGTAGGAAATAAAGAATTACGATGAATTAAAACGAATATAATTAAAGAGATATATATATATATATATATATATATATATATATATATATATTATATATATATATAATATTATATATGTATATATAAGCCTATATTATATATATACGTACATAGGCTTATACATATATGTATGTATATATATATATAGTGTGTGTGTGTGTGTATGTATAATATCGGTTACATTTATACATAGCATCCACATTCATGAACGAGAGATCTCACAGTCCACATACTGATTTCATTCTCCAATACAACAACATATTAAGTCTCGACTTCTTTGTAACCCTGAACATCTGAAACCTCCAAGTGAACAAAGGAACAAAGGAAGTGTATTATTCCAGACGGCTGCATTTTTGGACTTTTAATTCACTGCGACTCTTTCAGTCTGCAAAACATTTTATAATTGAATTCCATTGTGTTGACTCTCGTTTTTTATATCGGACAAAGAGACTGATTTGTAGCTGAATTAAAGGCTCTTGTGACGTTTCTGGTGGATGCTGAGATTGTATAGGTCTAATGTAAGGTCTACGGATAGATTCTGAGACGTTTAAATGAGAATTCCACACAAGTATCACAGACTAGGCCTATATCTAACGCTAGAATGTATACGTTCTATTTGGTACATGTCTGGTTTGTTCGCACCGTCGAAATAATGTAGGATAGACATAGGAAACTGCAATGTGAGACATACAAACATAATTTGAGGCATTTACACGATAATTTCACACGATTTCTACAGACTAGGCCTATACCTACCACTAGAATGCACGCATTCTGTTTAGAACATAGCTGGTGTGTTTACATAAAAATAAATGTAGGACAGACTTAAGGAAATGTACTGTAAGACGTACAGATAGATTCTGAAAGCGTTTTTTATGATAATTTCACAAGATTTCCATAGACTAGGCCTATATCTAACATTAGAATGGACGAGTTCTATTGAGAACATGATTTGTTTGATTTTTACATTGCCAAAAAAAAAAAAAAAAAAAAAAAAAAAAAAAAAAACGTAGGACAGACTGAAGGAACACTGTATTGTGAGGCATTCAGATATATACTGAGACGTTTACATCATAATTCCACTCGATATACACAGACTATAGGCCTATGTCTAACAGGAGAATGGATGCGCATAATTGGGAATATATATGTAAGGTTTGCTTACATAAGATAATAAATAAATAAAAATAAAACCAAGGACAGACCCGATGGACGCTGTAATTAACATCCTCTCGAAGAAAACAAGTCAATAACCTTTTATTACCAAGGACGCCACCTGGGTATATTTATACGATTAATCTTGAAAATAATGATCGCCTTTGAAAGCGACGGACACCTGAGCGTCATTCTTCTTATGTATACCATGATGGCGTGGGTATAGAAGTTATATCCTTCGCTATGTCCTTGTTGCCTTTATCTCAGAATAGGCGACAGGAAAAGATCAGGCAACTTGATCAATTGTTCTCGGGTTATGAAAGGGTTTTAAAAAATAGACTCTTAGCCTAGCGGGGTTTTCTGTTTGGTACAGAAACTTTTAACCTTCCAACTCTCTCGGATATTTGTAATTGGCTTCAGAATGGCGCGCTATAATACTATACCTCCAACTGTGAAACGAACCGCTGTGGGGGGGGAAAGATACCTATTTTCGGTTCTTATTGTAACGATGTGTCTTCTATTTTAGCTTCAGTGAGAACTTCGAATCTAAAACCAGTGCAAGATAATTTTTAGAATGGTGTCCATTACAACTAGGACTATGCATGGAAGCATTGATGTGAAAGAAATTTGTTTCCTCTCTCTCTCTCTCTCTCTCTCTCTCTCTCTCTCTCTCTCTCTCTCTCTCTCTTCCTGGAATTTCCAGAAAAGCTGTAACAGACAAATCCAGCCAAGAGAACCTTGAGGAATCTTTATACCGCCATACATTCTAGCAAGTTGTCGCAAATGTATTGACAGTTTCACCCTTTCCATTAATCCGCCCCCTCCCCCCAACCGTTACCCGCCCCCCCCCCCTAAGAAAGTTGCCGTAATTGTATTTACAGTTCAAACCCCATCACTAAAACTGCCCCTCGCCCCCCTACCTACCCCCTACCCTCAACCACACGGTATTTTAACCCTGACATTCAATCTCTGGAAACGATTTCGCTGTCATACGCTGATGAGATGCGATCGCTAGTGTATGTGTGTTTGTTATGTGTGTGTGTGTGTGTGTGTGTTTGTTTGATGAAAAGGGATCTCTATTTTGCAGTATATGCGTTTGTTTGGCGTGGAGCAATTACAGTATTGCTCTAGACCTATAACCGTGAACTTGCATACCAGTTTTCTAGACTTAAGTCGATGAAAATGGAAACCGTTGGAACATACGTCACCCGTCTCTCGATTTACGTTCGACTTCACGTCGCTTTACGTCGAATCGACTGACAGCGATGATTGAGAGAGAACGAAAAGATCATAAAAGCGAGATATACGACTATATCGGGCGACTGATATATATCGCGGGTTTGGCTAAACACGGAAGAGAAATTGGACGACGGTTTGAGCTTATTTGAGAAATGGCGGGAAACGAGAGAGCTTGTTTATGTGGGTCTTATCTTTTGTGTTTATTTATTTTTCCTTTTTTTCGGGAGAACCAATAACCATTCGTTGCATCAGTTTGGAAGTTTGCCTTTATATTTACGTGACGTCTCTCTTTCTCTCTCTTTTTCTTTTTCTTTTTTTCGCTTGACATTACAATTCATTGTCATGTCATGGAACTCATATATTATTTTTATCTTTACACCCCCCCCCCTCTCCTCTCTCTCTCTCTCTCTCTCTCTCTCTCTCTCTCTCTCTCCTCTCTCTCAATCTTCTTTTTTTCTAATTAATCTTGACATTACGCTTCATTGCATGTCATGGAACTCATATGATACTTTTTATATTTACTCTCTCTCTCTCTCTCTCTCTCTCTCTCTCTCTCCTCTCTCTCTCTCCTCTCTCTCCTCTCCCATCTCTCTCTCTCTCTCTCTCTCTCTCTCTCTCTCAATCTTTTTTATTATTATTTTTTAATCTTGACATTACACTTAATTTTCATGTCATGGGACTCATATGTTATTCGTCACTAATTTCGAATAAACTAACTCAGGTAACGTGAGCGACGGTCAGCCTCCACTCTGCTTTTGCAAACGGTATTGACAGTCCTCCTTTAAATATTTGAATGATATATTTGTGAATGATGAATGCTTTTCATTAAAAGAAGTGTAAAAGTGTAGGCTTATATAGGCCTAAGATGCACGGTTACCTCTTGCACTAAACTGGCCTTACTGGAAGTACGAAGTATAGGCCGAAAGATGCATGAACTCCCCGTGAACATGATTATCTTCATTATATATTTGAATAATAGATCCATGAGTGATAACTGCTTTTTCATATATAGGCCTAGGAATGCATGATTACCTCTTGAACAAAACTGGCCGTGCTGAAGTACGAAAGTATAGGCCTAAGGACGCGTGAGCGCCTCTTGATTAAAAAGTAGACTATACTAATAATTAAAATAAGGGTTATTTCCGTTACAGCGAATGAACACGAAACGTAGAATGAATAAATGATCATAATGTATAGGAATATAATGCCAAATATGTCATAAATTTGGTTCAAATTGTCGGTACGGACGAATAAACGTTCGTCAAATGCTTTCCCCGGCGTTGAGTCGTAATTAAAATTATAATAGCCCCCTTTTTATTTTAAAATTATCGATCCGCCTAACTAGTAGGCGAATGCATTGTAGTAAGTTCGTTAAAATCGTTATAGAAAAAAAACTCGTTAATTAAAATATTAATGAGTTAGAGCCGTCATCAAAAGATTCGGAAGTTTGATATAAAGAAAAAAAAGCCTTTGGTGTCTCGTCACGCGAAAATGATTCTCTCTCTCTCTCTCTCTCTCTCTCTCTCTCTCTCTCTCTCTCTCTCTCTCTCTCTCTCTCTGGTCATTTATTTAGTATTTAACCCAATAAGAACAAACAGCAATTTATTCTACGTAAGCGTTTCTGAGAAGTTACCCGGAGAATCTCTCTCTCTCTCTCTCTCTCTCTCTCTCTCTCTCTCTCTCTCTTAAATCGGGCCAGTCTTTCTCGTTAAGCTACGTTTTAGAGTCTCTCTCTCTCTCTCTCTCTCTCTCTCTCTCTCTCTCGTCTCTATACGGGTCATCGTCTCGTTAAGCTACGTGGAGTCTCTCTCTCTCTCTCTCTCTCTCTCTTCTCTCTCTCTCTCTCTCTCTCTCTCTCTTATATCGGGTCAGTCTTTCTCGTTAAGCTACGTTTTGGTCTCTCTCTCTCTCTCTCTCTCTCTCTCTCTCTCTCTCTCTCTCTCTCTCTCTCTCTATATCGGGTCAGTCTTTTCTCGTTAAGCTACGTTTTTGGAGTCTCTCTCTCTCTCTCTCTCTCTCTCTCTCTTTTATCTCCTCCTCCATCTCCTTTCCTTTGTCTCTCTCTCTCCTCTTATAATCGGGTCAGTGCTCTTCTCGTTAAGGCTAACGTTTTAGATCTCTCTCCTCTACTCTCTCTCTCTTCTTCTCTCTCTCTCTCTTTTATCGGGTCATCTTTCTCGGTAAGCTAACGTTTTGGAGTCCTCTTCTTCTCTCATCTCTCTCTTCTCTCTTCGTCTGCTCTCTGTCTCTCTTAAATTGGGGTTAGTTTCTCTTGTTAAGCTACGTTTTGGAGTCTCTCTCTCTCTCTCTCCTCGGGTCTCAGGTCCCCCCCCCCCCCCCCCCCCCCCCCCCCCCCCCCCCCCCCCCATCCCCCCCCCCCCCCGGTCTCTCTCCATCTCTCTCTCTCTCTCTCTCTCTCTCTCTTAAATCGGGCCAGTCTTTTCTCGGTAATCTACGTTTTTGGAGTCTCTCTTCTCCTCTCTCATCTCTTAAATCGGCCCAGTTCTTCTCGGTTAATCTTACGTTTTGGAGGGTCTCTCTCTCCTCTTCTCGTCTTCTCTCTCCTCTCTCTCTCTCTCTCTCTCTCTCTCTCTCTCTCTCTCTTGTTCCAGAAAATCAGAAGGTGGGAAAAAGGTCTTGCAAAAGAAAAAAATGCATGGAAAATGATGGAACTAAAAAGTAAGATAGGAAATGCAGAACAAAAGATTATACATTCAAAAGAAAATGAAAAACGGGACTTGGAAGAAAAAACCCTAATAAATATCAAGCAAAACCCCAAACTATTGTACTCGTATGCAAAAAAGATGAATAAAAGAAGAATAGAAATAGGCCCTCTAAGAATTGAAGGGAGATTAAAGAGTGAAAAAAAGGAAATATGCAACATATTGGCAGAAAGATATGAGAGAGAATTCACCCCTAGAATTGATAATGAAGATAATGATATCGAAGTAAGGGACGAAAATAGTGAATATCTAGCAGACATAGATATTAATGAAGCTGATATTGTGCAGGCTATTAATGAAATTAAAAATGGAGCTGCAACTGGGCCTGATGGTGTCCCTGCTATTTTGTGAAAGAAAGTAGATCATTCTATCGCAAAGCCACTTGCAATATTATTAAGACAAAGTGTAGATACAGGCAAGATTTATGATGAGCACAAATTAGCATATATTACCCCTACTTTCAAAAGTGGATCAAGACTAGAGGCAAGTAATTATAGGCCTGTGAGTCTAACATCACATGTTATGCAAGTGTATGAAAGAGTGATGAAGAAAAATATTATGAAACACTTGATAAAAAATAATTTGTTTAATATAGGACAACATGGTTTTGTACCTGGAAAAGGTACACAAACCCAACTGTTAGTCCACCATGAGAACATATACAAAAATATGAAAAGCGGAAATTAAACAGATGTGGTTTATCTAGATTTTGCAAAAGCTTTTGACAAGGTAGATCATAATATACTAGCGAAAAAAAATTAGAAAACATAATATAGTGGATAAAGTAGGAAGATGGTTAAAAGAATTTTTACACAACAGAAAACAGATAGTTATTGCAAACGATGAGAAATCGGATGAATCTAAGGTAATATCCGGTGTGCCTCAAGGTACGGTGTTAGCTGCATTACTGTTTGTTATTATGATTGCAGACATAGACAGTAATGTTAAGGACTCGGTAGTGAGTAGTTTCGCCGATGACACAAGAATAAGTAGAGAAATTACTTGCGATGAAGATAGGAACGCGCTACAAAGAGACCTTAACAGAGTATATGATTGGGCAGAGGTAAATAGGATGGTATTTAACTCTGATAAATTTGAATCAATAAATTATGGAGACAGAGAAGGAAAGCTATATGCATATAGGGGACCTAATAATGAGACAATCACAAATAAGGAAGCAATTAAAGACCTTGGTGTGATGTTGAATATGAACATGTTCATGTTATGCAATGATCAAATAGCAATTCTATTGGCAAAATGTAAAGCAAAAATGGGAATGTTGTTACGACACTTCAAAACAAGAAAAGCTGAACACATGATTAAACTTTATAAAACATATGTTCGTAGTCCACTTGAATATTGCAATATGATATGGTACCCACACTATCAAAAGGATATTGCACAAATAGAAAGCATACAAAGATCCTTTACAGCTAGAATAGAGGTTAAGGATCTTGACTACTGGGAAAGACTACAATCCTTAAAATTATAGTCTAGTAAGGAGAAGAGAACGCTACATGATAATTAGGGAATGGAAACAGATAGAAGAAATTGCCGAAAACATCATGTAGCTAAAAATATCAGAAAGAGCAAGCAGAGGTAGATTAATAGTGCCCAAAACGATACCAGGAAAAATAAGGCAAGCACACAGGACATTAATCCACTACGCACCAGCATCGACAATGCAGCGTCTGTTCAATGCGTTGCCAGCTCATCTGAGGAATATATCAGGAGTGAGCGTAGATGTGTTTAAGAATAAGCTCGACAAATATCTAAGCTGCATCCCAGACCATCCAAGATTGGAAGATGCAAAATATGCCGGAAGATGCACTAGCAACTCTTTGGTAGACATTAGAGGTGCCTCACACTGCGGTTTTTTAATCTCTCTCTCTCTCTCTCTCTCTCTCTCTCTCGTTAATCGTGGTTGGAGTCTCTCTCTCTCTGTCTCACTCTCTCTCTCTCTCTCTCTCTCTCTCTGTCTCTCATAAATCGGGTCAGTCTTTCGCGTTAAGCTACGTTTTGGAGTCTCTCTCTCTCTCTTAAATCGGGCAGTCCTTTCCGTTTAAGCTAAGTCTTGGAGTCTCTCTCTCTTTCTCTTAAATCGGGCCAGGGTCTTTCTCGTTTAAGTTACGTTTTGAAGTCTCTCTCTCTCTCTCTCTCTCTCTCTTCTCTCTCTCTCTCTCTCGTTAAGCAAGGTTTTTGAATCACTCTCTCTCTCTCTCTCGTTAATCGTGGTTGGTCTCTCTCTCTCTCTCTCTCTCTCTCTCTCTCTCTCTCTCTCTCTCTCTCTCTCTCTCTTTTAAATCGGGTCAGTCTTTCTCGTTAAGCTACGTTTTGGGGTCTCTCTCTCTCTCTCTGTCTCTCTTAAATCGGGGTTAGTTTCTCTCGTTAAGCTACGTTTTGGAGTCTCTCTCTCTCTCTCTCTCTCCAAATAAAATCCAAGTGGTCAAGAGACTCATAAAGAAAATATACATAAACCAACATATTCCGACAAAGAAAATGAATAAGGTGAATCTTGTGAATATCCTAATTGATGCCATTGAGGAAAAAGAATGCCAAAAGCATGCAAACTGTGTAAGGTTTGGTATAGCATAGTCAATCCACAAAACCTAATCAGAAAATGTGCTGCATGCAACATTCCGACCCATCCAGAGTGTGTGAGGTAATACAAGATTGAGAAAAAGATACAAGAATTTTTGTTCAACATGTCTATCATGGATAGACAATGTTATTAAATCAAGATTGAATGTACAAATAGTTGAGGATGAAGAAGAACAGGAAGAGGAAGAAGAAGAAGAAAAGAAGAAGAGGAAAACGGAAGAGGGAAAAACGGAAGAGAAGTAAACAAAAATGAAATGACAGAAAAAAATAAGGAAAACAAAAAACAAGATAAAAGTATGGATGCAGAGATACTCATTGATACTACATATGAGGCAATAAAGCAGCATACCTACGAAGAAATAAATTACGATATGACAACAGAAAAGCAAATCCCGAAGAGGCTCTACCCAGATCTACACAATGACGGGAAAGAGGAAAAAATAGAACAAGAAAGACAAAATCTGCAACCTTTGAAAAGAGGGAATTGCAGATTTGGAGAAAGATGTTACTACAAACATCCTAAGATATGTCAAAACTATGAAATATATGGTAAATGTGCATACTTAGATGGATATGGGGATGATTGCAGAGATCTGCATCCAAAAATATGTAAAAACCTAAAAGAAGGAAAAGGATGTAAGTTCGACAAAAAATGCAAATATATGCACCCTGTAGCCATGAATCATAATCAAATAAATAACCAACCAAGTAATAAAATCCAAAATAAGAAAGAAACAAATAAAGAGAGAAATCAAGAATATCAGGTAAAAGAGAAAAGCAAACCACCAATGTGATATGCAGAGGTGTCAGCAAAAAATTTCAAAGCATCAGCTCCGAAATTCTACTCAAGAGATAATAACTGTATTTATTATGCAAGAGGATATTGCAGAAACGGAGAAAATTGCAGATTCAGACACAAAATGAATAATTATGATGAAGGAAGATCAAATATTATGGAAAAGTTGGATTTTTTAATGTCAGAATTTCTGGAAATGAAAAAAAGAACAACATACCAGAACAGGAAAGAGACATGGGAAAATCCTTATTACTACCATTATTAAATGAAGGAGAAAACACGCAAACCATCATAGTGATGAATGCGCAGGGTTTAGTTACGAGTAACTCAAAAAGAAAAATAGAGTACTTAGAAGAACTAACCCAAAATGAAAAGAAAATAGATATAATGAATATAAGTGAAACCTGGTATTCCCAAGAGACTGGGAATGATGATCAAATAAAAGGGTTCCAAACTTATAGATCAGATAGAAAAAATAGGAATCAAGGGGGAACCGCAATATATGGGAAAGACAAAAAACAAGGAAAAATATATGAGAAATATAGTAACTCAGAATGTGAACTAATAGCGGTAGAATTTGAATCTGAAAAATTGATGAACATAGTAATATATAGACCTCCTAATACTAAAGAGTTTGACTTAATAATTGAAAAATTGGATGATATATGTAGAAATCACAAGGACTGGACTATTCTCCTATCTGGTGACTTCAACTTTCCTTTCGTAGAATGGAAAGAACGAATAGGAGATTGTGGTTGTACTTATACATATAAAAAAGAGAGTAATAGTAGTGCAGAAGATAAGAGGCAATTTGAAAAGCTATTAGATATGCTACTAGAATACAACATTCAACAAATAAATCACCTGCCAACAAGAAAGGAAAATACTTTAGACCTAGTATTTGTGAACGAGATGAATTATGTTAAAGAAATAATAGTTTATAATGCGAGTATTCAGACCATAATGTCATAGAATTAACAGTTCATTCCAAAGCAAGTGAAAATAGAGATAAGCAAGAAATGAAAAAGTGGGAAGGATATGGAAAATACAACTTCTACAGTAAAAATATAAAATGGTCAGAAATTAATGAAGAATTAAACAAAGATTGGGATAACATTTTCGTAAGTGATGACATAAGGGTAAATACGGAGATATTATATAAAATATTGGAGAAAATAGTGGAAAAATATATACCGAAGAAGAAAAGTAAACATCATTCATGCATACCAAGAGACAGAAGGATCTTGTTCCAGAAAATCAGAAAGTGGAAAAAAGGTCTTGCAAAAGAAAAAAATGCATGGAAAGTTATAGAACTAAAAAGTAAGATAGAAATGCAGAACAAAAGATTATACAATCAAAAGAAAATGAAAAACGGGACTTGGAAGAAAAAACCCTATTAAATATCAAGCAAAAACCCCAAACTATTATACTCATATGCGAAGAAGATGAATAAAAGAAGAATAGAAATAGGCCCTCTGAGAATTGAAGGGAGATTAACGAATGAAAAAAAGGAAATTTGCAACATACTGGCAGAACGATATAAGAGAGAATTCACCCCTAGAATAGATAATGAAGATAATGATATAGAAGTAAGGGAAGAAAATAGTGAATATTTAGCTGACATAGAAATTAATGAAGCTGATATTGTGCAGGCAATTAATGAAATTAAAAATGGAGCTGCTGCAGGGCCGGATGGAGTCCCTGCTATTTTGTTAAAGAAAGTAGTTCATTCTATCGCAAAGCCACTTGCAATATTATTAAGACAAAGTGTAGATACAGGCAAGATTTATGATGAGCACAAAATTAGCATATATCACCCCTACTTTCAAAAGTGGATCAAGACTAGAGGCAAGTAATTATAGGCCTGTGAGTCTAACATCACATATTATGAAAGTGTATGAAAGGGTAATGAAGAAAAATATTATGAAACATTTAATAAAAAATAATTTGTTTAATATAGGACAACACGGTTTGGTTTCGTACCCGGAAAAAGTACACAAACCCAACTGTTAGTCCACCGTGAGAACATATTCAAAAATATGAAAAGCGGAAATGAAACAGATGTGGTTTATCTAGACTTTGCAAAAGCTTTTGACAAAGTAGACCATAATATATTAGCAAAGAAAATTAGAAAACACAATATCGTAGATAAAGTAGGAAGATGGTTAAAAGAATTTTTACACAACAGAAACAGATAGTTATTGCAAACGATGAGAAATCGGATGAAACCAAGGTAATATCCGGTGTGCCACAAGGTACGATGCTAGCTGCAATATTGTTTGTTATTATGATTGAAGACATAGACAGTAATGTTAAGGATTCGGTAGTGAGTAGTTTCGCTGATGACACAAGAATAAGTAGAGAAATTACTTGTGGATGAAGATAGGAACGAAACTCTACAAAGAGACCTTAACAAAGTATATGATTGGGCAGAGGTAAATAGGATGGTATTTAACTCTGATAAATTTGAATCAATAAATTATGGAGACAGAGAAGGAAAGCTATATGCATATAGGGGACCTAATAATGAGACAATCACAAATAAGGAAGCAGTTAAAGACCTTGGTGTGATGATATAGGAACATGTTTATGCAATGATCAAATAGCAATTCTGTTGGCAAAATGTAAAGCAAAAATGGGAATGTTGTTACGGCACTTCAAACAAGAAAAGCTGAACACATGATTATGCTTTATAAAACATATGTTCGTAGTCCACTTGAATATTGCAATATGAGATGGTACCCACACTATCAAAAGGATATTGCACAAATAGAGAGTGTACAAAGGTCCTTTACAGCTAGAATAGAAGAAGTTAAGGACCTAGACTACTGGGAAAGACTACAATCCTTAAAATTATATAGTCTAGAAAGGAGAAGAGAACGCTACATGATAATTCAGGCATGGAAACAGATAGAAGGAATAACAGAAAATATCATGGAACTAAAAATATCAGAAAGAGCAAGCAGAGGTAGATTAATAGTGCCCAAAACTATACCAGGAAAAATAAGGAAAGCACACAGGACATTAATCCACTACGCACCAGCATCGATAATGCAGCGTCTATTCAATGCGTTGCCAGCTCATCTGAGGAATATATCAGGAGTGAGCGTAGATGTGTTTAAGAATAAGCTCGACAAATATCTAAACTGCATCCCAGACCATCCAAGATTGGAAGATGCAAAATATACCGGAAGATGTACTAGCAACTCTCTGGTAGACATTAGAGGCGCCTCACACTGAGGGACCTGGGGCAACCCGAACGAACTGTAAGGTCTGTAAGGTAAGGTAAGGTCTCTCGTTAAGCAAGGTTTTTGAATCACTCTATCTCTCTCTCTCTCGTTAATCGTGGTTGGAGTCTCTCTCTATCTCTCTTAAATCGGGTCAGTATTTCTCGTTAAGCTACGTTTTGGGGTCTCTCTCTCTCTCTCTCTTAAATTGGGGTTAGTTTCTCTCGTTAAGCTACGTTTTTGAGTCTCTCTCTCTCTCTCTCGTTAAGCAAGGTTTTTGAATCACTCTATCTCTCTCTCTCTCTCGTTAATCGTGGTTGGAGTATCTCTCTCTTTCTCTCGTTAATCGTGGTTGGAGTCTCTCTCTCTCTCTCAAGCTAGACTACCTTCGAACACCCTTTGAAAGACCGTATCAGTCTATCGCTCAGTACAATGACATCACTACTCCACTAGATAATATTACGTAATCTCACGACTTTATTTAACTTTATTTACGTACGAGACAATCCATCATTGATGTCACTTAAGCCCCTCGTTATTAACTTAAGTCATCAGGGGTCTCGTACTTTTTTTTTTTTATCTAACGGGAGAATTTGTGATCAGTAGGTATACGTTAGAAGTTTAGACCTACTCGTACTAATGATAAAAATTCCCTTCTAGTTTACGATCGTTAGACGCAAGAGGAAAGACCTCCTGCTGACCTCGTTGGAGGAAAACCAATATAGGCTTTCGTCTGGAGAGAGAGAGAGAGAGAGAGAGAGAGAGAGAGAGAGAGAGAGAGAGAGAGAGAAAGATTTAACACCATATAGTCCCCCATTCCCCATACACACACATACCAATCCAATTTCGTTACTCTGGCCCAAAGGATACAGACGATTTTTTTTTTTAACGTGTCTCGACCACCATTGCTCTAAACTAAGCGGTTCGAAGAAGCCGCGTGAGCTTAAGTATATTGTCTTTTTTTATATCTCTCTCTCTCCTTTCTTTTTTCAGAGGACCCGCATGTGGGTAAATGACGGCCCGCATTGTGGCCTTTTTCCTTTTCTTCTCCAATCAGAGCGAAATGGATGCATAAACAATCGCCACTCTCTCTCTCTCTCCCTCTAGACCGATGCTAAACTGATCAACATTAGCACTACCTCGAGGCTATGAGCCGGTGGAATTGTGTGCTTCATAATCTCTCTCTCTCTCTCTCTCTCTTAAATAAAAAAAAAATGTCAATGACGAGATCATTCGTCAGTTCGTCACCAAAGTTTTCTCATTATCTGAACCAAAAACTCTGCAATGTTTACGTAGCACACATTAAAGTGCTTGTTTGTTTGTCCAGAGCAGCTAAGCACCTGAAATAACACATTATTAAGAAGTGTCAACGCGATTCCTGAACGCGAGAATATCTTACTCAGATATAGTCTTATAGGCCTATGTTTCCTGTAGTCTTATACGTGTGTTTGAAATTAAAATTTGCGCAACGAAATTAAATCTGGTTAAGAATTTATGATACGTAAAAGCAAAAATTCATTATAACTTTATGTGAGGAGAGTAATTTAATTATAATCTGTGAATTAAAAACAAAGATAATTTATAAAGAGGTTTTCTTATTTGAAGAAGCTGAAAGTAAAAAGTTTCTTCAAGAAAATTTTTACAAAATCCCAGATAAGAAAATTGGAAGCATACAGAGCCAAAAACGTAAAGACATTTAAAAAAATTAAACGTAATGGTGATGATATTGAAGTTTTATTATTATTATTATTATTTTATTATTATTTAAAAACTTCTTTCAGTTTTCCTCTGAAGATTGAAAAAGAAACCCACAAAATTGCTGTGTATAACGTGTTTACTTATAAGTAAACACGTTATACACAGTGGGTTTCTTTTTCAGATATCATTATTTTTTATTATCAGTATTATTAGGACATGAAACGTGTTTATTTGCAAGTGCATCTTGTTTACATCCACGGAGAGACGACACTCGTGCAAACATTAATTTCATTAGCCAAACCAACATAGTACAAAAATGTCTCAAACACAAGTTCCGGAGTCTAATTAAAACTTGCTGCTGCGTCGTATGTTTAACATAACTCAAATTCGCAAATGTGAAAAAAAACAGAGTTTCAAATACAGCGGCCTTGGTGTAATATTTGCGGTCTCTGATTGACCTCTCTTTTCTAACAGTATAGACCGACCTAGACCTATGTATCTGCCAGCAAGCGTAGGTCTTTGGCCTGTAGACCGACCTATAGGCCTATGTATCTGCCAGCAAACGCAGATCTGTGTTCTATGACTTACATAAGTGAAAGAGAACCACATGCGCTCACAAACAGACAAACACACACACATGTGTGAGACAGAGCACGTGCACGGCAACACGGTTTGAAGGAGGCATTACAGCAATTACGGTGATAAAGACATCATCTGTTATAGACTCAATTACAAACGTCATCTCGTCCACCCTCGTCCCTGACGATCAGCGAGAGAGAGAGAGAGAGAGAGAGAGAGAGAGAGAGAGAGAGAGAGAGAGAGAGAGAGAGAGAGAGAGAGAGAGGCTTATGTTCCAGATAACGTAATATCATCTGGAGCAGATGTAACAAACTATATCATTACTGCGAACTGCAATGTCGAAAATCGCATGACATCTTTGGAAGTTTCTGGAGTGATATATGACGGCTTCTTTTATGAAACTAAATACCAAGCCCGCCCCCACCGTCACCATCCCTCCCCCCACAGGGGCCATCGACTTGAAATTCAAGCTTCCAAAGAATATAATGGCGTTCATTCGAAAGATTTTAAAAGAATGTAATGGAAAATGTAGAAAAAGATCATCTATTATCAAATGAGGTTAATTAACAAATAGATAAACAGATGCGTAAATAAAGATGTAAGCAATAAAATAAAAATACTGTTGAAAAATATGAAGTATGAATAAGTATGAATTATGAAGTACTGCTCGATGCGTCTTTGTTTCATGCGCACAGGATTATGGGAGCTTCAACAGGCACTCATTTGGTGGGGGACTGTTCACAATACTTCACTATACACGTCTAGATTGGACGGATTTTGATATATGCCTTCCTAATGACTGGTCAGACCCAGTCATTTCGGGATTTTTTTTTTTTTTTATCTTTTATTAAAAAATATCACAGTCATTACATAATACGAAGGGGGTTACAAAATTACAAAATTAAATATAAATACAATATTTACAATTACTATTGGTTAGAAGGAATTGGAAGTCAAAATCAATGTACTTTTTGCTAAATAAATTGCCAAAAAGTGCATTGATTTTGACTTCTAATTGGTTAGCGTGTTCCATTGGTCTTCTTTACACACACACACACACAGTGGCGTAGCCAGGCTTTTTTTTTTTTTTTTTTTTTTTTTTATTGGAGGGGGCCAAAAATAAAGACGATTTTGAAAATTGCAAAAAAATATGATGACTATATCTGATTTAGCTCACCCTTTTCCCGCCCATTTGGGGAACTTCAATTGTCTTCGTCTTTAATTTTTATTTGGAAGCGCCTATGTTATCAGTCTTTTCGAAAATTAAAAATAAATAAATAAAGGATGATAAACTAGGGAATACACAGCAGACATATTTATTCAAACTACGAAAACTTCTGGATTATGGTACTAAATGAATGCATGCAAATGCGAAAGACAAATTTAGCCATTTTTCTCCCCAGAAAAAATATCGACAGTCTTGAAAAAATGCTTTATGATTATATTGTAATTAATACAATTATCTAATGCAATGGAGGGTAGAGCATGACTCCCCCAGCCCCCTGGCTACGCCACAGCACACACACTCTACTCCCGAAGACTGTAAGGTCATCATGAGACTAGTACCATGCTCTAAAACATGGCCACCTCCGATGTCTGGCAACAGCCTCCTCATCATTATTCGCAAGCTGGGGTTCTATTCAAACTTTTCTAATTAGGTTTCCCCTTTGACGAAGTCTCTCAAGAACCAAACCCCCCCAACTCCCCCCACAACCCCTGCACCGTGCCAGCAGTTTCGGGACGCCCTTGGGGTAAACAAAATTAGGCGAAGTGCCTCTTTGAAGCACAGAATACGATGTCAGGACAGTCCGTCACTTTACTCATATATGTCGTGGTGAGTGTCTGTCCGTGGGCCGTGGCCATCGAGAGCCACGGTCTCTCCCATATATCCGGGTTGTGTCTGTACGTGTTTTTGCTCAATGTATATAACAGGGAAATCCGTATGAATTCATGCACACACACGTACACAACTTATTGTATAGATACCAACAGGTTGACAAAAATGGCACCGTATTAGTATGCGCAGCCAGTTGGCAATATGGAAACAAATTAATTCATGAAAGTTATAAATGCAAGGAGGTGCCATTGACAATTTGGCATAATAGTTAAAAGAAATAACTGCTTGTTCTAGAATTAAAGAACTGAAGCAATTAGCTTTGCTGTGTGAAAACAAATGCGATAGTGTAAACTGTGAATAATTAACAGCCTCTACACTGGTCGCCCATTTTTTTTTTCATAAACTGCTTTAAAGAATAACCCGTGTAATTGTGCACGTTAATCTTGTAGGCTTATAATAGTCAATGAGAGAGAGAGAGAGAGAGAGAGAGAGAGAGGAGAGAGAGAGAGAGAGAGAGAGAGGAGAGAAGAAGAGAGAAGAAAGATAGAGAGAGAGACCCAGCTTGAACCGAGAAATTCAACTTGCATTATGTGCCGTTTCTTTAGACTTAAAGAATGAGATGGAACAGAATACGGTCCCATTATTTTCGCATCAATAAATATGGATAAAGTTAACCGGCCCAACCGCCCCCCCCCCCCCTTCCCCCCCCAAAAAAAAAAAAAACCCCAACAAAAAAAATTATATCTCCCATCGAAGTCTTTTCGTAAAAAAAAAATAACAATAGCTTCCCTGATGCATAAACATATAAGATTATAATTTGTTTTTTCTTCTAAAATATGAAAAATAACCCACTTTGCCAATTCCTGCTAATCAGAAATGAACGCGATATTCGTTATTGGCAAAATGGCCGCGTATTTTCGTAGTTTATTTCTGGGCCGGCCATAGACCTATGGTGCGATTTCATCAGATAAAAGCTGAAGCTACTACTTCTGTCTCTTCCCTACATTGCTTATAATTCAGTCTTATACTTGTATTTTATTTACCCTGTTTGTTTGTATGGCATTTTTACGTTGCATGGAACCAGTGGTTATTCAGCAACTGGACCAACGGCTTTACGTGACTTCCGAACCACGTCGAGAGTGAACTTCTATCACCAGAAATAAATATAATTACCCTGTGAAGATAGATGAGCATCGCTCGTATTCTCAGTGTTTGTGACGCATTACGTCAATAGGTTGTATCCTATAGGTTAATTAGATTGTCACTTGGCAATTACCCACCATGGTTTCGCTTTGGGGTCGGTAATGCGTGAAATTAGATATCAAAAGCATCTATAGATGGTGCACTGAATTGTAATTTCTTCGTTAAAAAGCTATATAGTCCCCCTCTCTCTGAGAGAGAGAGAGAGAGAGAGAGAGAGAGAGAGAGAGAGAGAGAGAGAGAGAGAGAGAGAGAGAGAGAGAGAGAGAGAGAGAGAGACTACAAACGGCTTAATAATCAACGGATTATTATTATTATTATTTGTTTAAGCAGCCATAATAACCAACGGAGCTCGTAAATCTGGAATGGGAGAAAGGGTGAGTCTAGCATGAATAATGGCACCAGCAGCCATTGCAAACAGCGAATACCCACCTAACAAGGCATACAGACAGCGACTGAGACTAAACACGATTGTGGCTAAAATTTACAGCGTTCACCTTTCGATGAAAATGTAACCAAGGTGGAAATAACCATAATATTATAACAGTATGATTTACAGGAGTGACAATGGTTATGTACGAGTGTAGTGGCATGATGTTGAGTCTACAACCTTGGTTTGTGGATGGTATTAGTGAATGTTAGCAATTCAAATAGAAGCCTGGTTATATAGATATTCCGGAGTAATGTTATAATGTGGTAGGCAAATAGTAACAAAATAGGTTAAGCAAGAAGATAAGGAGATCTCTATATTAAGAATGTGGGGAGTGGTCCAATTTTATGATGGAGTTATTGAACCAATATTAATTTATCATAATGCGAAACTTGCTAACAAGCGAATATAAGATATTTAACTACAATTCTGTATATTTACATGTTGACTTATCTTCACAATGAATATATCTTTTTGCCCTTTGTATATTTAACATTTCACAGAAATTCCATTTACTAACTTTGGCATGGATGGCAAGATTTAGTAAACCGACTTCTGTCACCAACATTATAATTAATTGTCCTGGCTTTCTACTATACAATCTGATGCATTACACTAAAGAACGTCTTCCTCAGAGGATCTGCAGTCAATTTTTTTCGTTTTATTAACCTTCACTATTGGCAAAGTCTGCTCTCATCAATTCGCAAGGATTTTTTTTTTTTTTTCTGGCAAATGCTCATGCTCACAGTGGTGGTATCCTGTTACAAATGCAGGGTAACCTAGACTGGCAGCTACCCTACACTTGACAGTGGCCTAGTCTTTTGTGTTTTTAACAACTACAGGAAGGTGGTCTTCCCTGTTGACAATAACACCAGCAGAATTAATCTGATATTTAGATGAGATACAATATGGTACTCCTTTCGTTTTTTTTTTTTTTTTGTATGGTGCTTTTACGTTGCATGGAACCAGTGGTTATTCAGCAACGGGACCAACGGCTTTACGTGACTTCCGAACCACGTCGAGAGTGAACTTCTATCACCAGAAGGTACTCCTTTCGGGCAACAGACTTCCATCTGTTAATGAAAGCGATTTTGTTTAGTTTCTCTACATAAATCTCCATTTTCACATACCAGCCCTTGCTTTCTATATCAACTTGCTCTTGCAAATTAACATTTTGGCCTTCACTTCAGTGAAAGGTGGCCGTTTTGATGTTACACTTTCACTTGGCAAACCATCTTATGAGGTACCATGTTCCACTGAAAAATTAGTGATCAAAGTAAAATTTGGGCTTTATACCAGCATCATGGCTGAGGTCAAGAAGAATTCTGACATTTAGCTGGCCACTTACAACATTTTACCTTGGAGGAATTAAGAGCCTTAAAAGTGCCGAGTTGAGAATACAGTCTCATTGCAGTACTTACACTATTCAGTCACAGTAAAATATGCTTAGTGATAAGATGCATTTGCTAACTTATTATAAAACTCTCCAAACTGATTTGATAGACATTGGTCCTCCGATTACTGATACTTTCAAAAACATGTTTACGTACATAACATTTCAGGAGGGCATTCAATAATTCTTGCAGTCAAGACAGTCATAAAGTGTGAGAAATGAAAGTGAAAATTATATGAACAGATGTTTTATTTTCATTTAAATGACATCCTTGCATCACTGATGACACATCACTTAGCTTGCACGCAAACCCTTGACTGGGAATGATAAGAGAAAAGGGCACATCCGACAAACGTACAACAGCCCCCTTCAAAGTAATGATTCACTGAGCAGCAAAATACACCACTAAGAAATAGAACTTTTAATGAAACTTTGGTCAATATACTTTTGAGCAATCTTCAAACTCGGAGTTCAACACAACCACAAATCAGATGGGTGTTGCATTCTTGAATTAGCTGGCATCCAATTTTTCTCTGATGTTCTACTGCACCTGCAATAATAAAAACTAATTACTGACATGAGTAAACAAAATTTGGGCCTTTGTTATAAATCTTATTCAGATTAATATTTTAAATAAATCATTCACTCATAGGATTGACAGATTTGAAATATCATCATAGTAAACCCTAAAAATTCCCCCAATAAAATAACCTTATCCCAGTTTCTTATGAATTGATTATATTTGAGTCAACAAATCTTAGGCCTAGAAAAAAAAATATGAACTCAATGTATTTGGCCATTTGGAATCAAGTGCATTATAACAAGTAAAAAAATAATTGATCCAAAACATAGCTGGTACAATACCTAAACTAAACCACCATATCTCAGTCTAACCCAAGAGGTCTGGATAAACCACTCCTTTATAAAAATGATAAGTCCAACCCCACAAAAGGATTAATTCATGAATACTGATGAAATTTCCAGCACTATGTTGTTGAAGATGTTAGAAGGGACTATAAATAAGCACAGGATTATTAACAAGTAAAAATGTTATTGTTATGATACAATAAAGTTTGTTCATACTTACCTGGCAGATATATATATATCTGTATTCTCCGACGTCCGACAGAATTTCAAAACTCCCGGCACACGCAGTGGGCGGCCAGGTGGTTAGTACCCATTCCCGCCGCTGGGAGGCGGATATCAGGAATCATTCCCATTTTCTATTCAGATTTTTCATACCACTGTCCCCTGAGGGGAGGTGGGTGGGTACTTTAATTATATATATCTGCCAGGTAAGTATGAACAAACTTTATTGTATCATAACAATAACATTTGTTCATGAAACTTACCTGTCAGATATATATATAGCTGAATCCCACCATTGGAGGTGGGAAGGGACAGAATAGAAGGATTTAGGAAACACCTCAAGTGCAGATGATTGACATCTTGATTCCTTACCTGTTAGCATAGCTGACTTCTTGATTACTGTCACCGAAGTCTGCTTCTGCTTTACTAGAGTTGCCAACAAGGTAGTGACCTGTGTAGTTGGTGCGCTCTAGATGATCTGTCAACGGGGGCGTGACCACAATGTGACTAGACCATATTGACCATACTGTGAGGGCAACGAAGCTAAAAACCACCACCTGACCTAACCTATCGAAGTTAGTCCCATAACTTCTAGGCTAAAGAAAGGGAAGGCGCCTCAAGCAACCAACCCTTCAACCATAAACCAACACCAAAATTAAAAAGCACAACTACCCCTTTTCTATAGGGTAGTATTTGTGCTGCTCCCTGCCCCCAACACCATTTCTGCGGATATGTATGGTCCAAGCGACTCGCAGTTCTCATATGCCGTCTTCACATCCCGCAGGTAATGTGAAGCAAACACAGAGTTGCTTCGCCAAAAGTAGCGCTAATGATATCATTAAGTGCCATATTCTTTCGAAATGCCATTGAAGTCGCAACAGCTCTTACTTCATGGGCTTTTATTTTCAAAAGCTTCATATCACCATCCGAGCAGGACGCATGGGCCTCCCTGATGGTGCTTCGTAAAAAGAATGCCAGTGCATTCTTTGACATAGGAAAGTCGGGTCTCTTAACAGAACACCATAAGTTCTCAGAAGGACCCCGACAATCTTTGTCTTTTGCATGTAAAATTTGAGAGCCCTGACAGGGCACAGGACTCTCTCTGGCTCTTGTCCGATGAACTCTGTTAACCCCTTGATTTCAAAGGTTTTTGGCCAGGGGTTAGATGGGTTCTCATTCTTCGCTAAGAAATTAGGATCCAAGGAGCACACTGCACTGTGTCCTCTGAAACCCACATCTTTACTAATTGCCTGAATTTCACTAACTCTCTTTGCCGTGGCAAAGAGCAGTTAGAAAATCGCCTTCCTAGTAGTGTCTCTCAATGAGGCAGCATGCATAGGTTCAAAGGGAGCCGACATCAAGAATCTTAGAACTACATCAAGGTTCCATGATGGAACCTTTGGTTGTAGTACTTTGGTTGTCTCAAACGATCTCAACAGATCGTGAAGATCTTTATCATTTGTCAGATCTAATCCTCTGTGGCGGAAGACAGCTGACAGCATACTCTTGTATCCTTTTATTGTGGGCACTGCTAGTCTGTCCACATTTCTCAAATGCAGGAGAAACTCAGCGATTTGGTTCACAGAGGTCGTGGAGGAGGAAATACCTTTCTTCCTACACCATCTCCTGAAGACAGTCCACTCGACTGATAAACTGCTCGAGAGGAAGCTCTTCTCGCATTGGCAATAGCCTCTGCCACTGATCTTGAAAAACCTCTCGCTCTGGCCAACTTCTTGATAGTCTGAACGCAGTCAGACTCAGAGCGGAGAGGTTTCCGTGGTACCTCTCGAAGTGGGGCTGTTTGAGAAGATCGACTCTCTCTGGCAGGGTTTCTCGGGGAAGTCTACCAGAAGAGACATGACCTCCGTGAACCAATCGCTTGAGGGCCAAAAGGGGGCGATCAGAGTCATTCTCGCTCCTGGCGACGCCGCAAACTTCCTTGTTACCTCTCCTAAGAGTTTGAACGGGGGAAAGGCGTACACATCCATCCCCGTCCAGTCCCATAGGATGGCATCTACCGCTATTGCTTCCGGGTCGAGAACTGGAGAGCAATAAATCGGAAGCCTCTTCGTTTTCGAGGTTGCGAAGAGGTCGACTAGCGGCCGTCCCCACAACTTCCATAGCTCTTGACAAACTTCTAGATGTAGGGTCCATTCTGTGGGAAGCATCTGATGTCGACGGCTTAAAAGATCCGCTCGAACATTTTGAATTCCTGAAATGAACCTTGTCAGGATCACTATGTTTCGAGCTTTCGCCCATAGAAGGATGTCTCTCGCTATCATGAACAGTGATCGAGAGTGTGTCCCCCCCCTGCTTTTTTATGTAAGCGAGAGCCGTAGTGTTGTCCGAGTTGATCTGGACAACTCGGCCCACCAATCGTTCTTCGAAGAACTGAAGAGCCAACCGAATAGCCTCCAATTCTTTAAAGTTTATGTGCCAGGACCTCTGTTCCCCTCTCCAGAGGCCTGACACTTCCTCCTTTCCTAGTGTTGCTCCCCAGCCCACCATGGAGGCGTCTGAGAACAACACTAGGTCGGGGCTCAAAAGCTTGAGGGACATCCCTTCAGAGAGTTTGGTCGGATCTTGCCACCACTTCAGATGATCCTTGACCGTTTTTGAGATAATCAAAGTCGAGTCTAGATTCTTGTCTTTCCAGTTTTCTGCCATAAAAAACTGGAGTGGCCTGAGGTGCAACCTCCCCAGGGAAACAAACTTCTCCAGCGAAGAAATGGTTCCCAGCAGACTCATCCATTCCTTCGCCGAGCATGTTTCTTTCCCTAAGAAGGCTAACACTTTCTCTAAGCATCTCTGCTGACGTTCCTTTGATGGAAAGGCTTGAAAGCCGCTGAATCCATCTGAATCCCCAGATACACGATGGACTGCGCGTGGGGATCAGATGGGACTTCTCGTAATTTACTATAAGGCCCAGGGCCTTCGTCAGCTGTAATGTCGTCTGAAGGTCCTCCAGGCACCTTGACTTCGAAGGCGACTTGATTAGCCAGTCGTCCAGGTAGAGCGAGAGACTTATTTTCGATAGGTGAAGCCATTTCGCCACATTCCGCATGAGGAAAGTAAAAACCATCGGCGCCGTACTCAGACGGAAGCACAGAGCCCTGAACTGGAAGACCTGCCCTTTTAAGACGAACCTCAGGAACTTCCTTGATTGGGGATGGATCGGGACGTGGAAATAAGCGTCTTGAAGGTCCCAATGACACCATCCAATCCCCTGGTCTCAAGTGGCCCCTAGCACAGACTGAGAAGTTTCCATCCTGAATTTTTCTTTCTTTACAAAAACGTTCAGTCTGCTGACGTCTAGGACAGGTCTCCATCCCCCAGACTGCTTCGGAACCAGGAATAACCTGTTGTAGAAGCCTGGGGAATCCAGCATCAGAACTTCCTCTACGGCCTTCTTTTCCAACATTTGATCTAGAAGATCGAGTAAGATCTGTTGCTTCTCTGACTGGTATGCGGGCGACAGGTCTATCGGCTTCGTGCTCAAAGGAGGCGCAGAGAGGAAAGGGATCTTGTATCCTCTCTCGATCACATCTAGGGTCCAGGTGTCCGCCCCTATCGTCCTCCATGCCTGAGCAAATAAGGTGAGGCTCGCACCTACAGGTGCCTGAAGGGCAGAAACGTCAATTTTTTCCCTTCTTGGTAGAAGAGATCCTACCTCTGAAGGACCCCCTTCCTCTCGAGGAACCTCTAGAGGAAGGTGCTCCACGAAAGGGCTTAAATTTCTTCTTGGGTGCTGGAGCTGTTGAAGTAGAAGCCTGAGGAGTAGGTCGTCTTGAAGATTGAGTCAAGAGGTCCCTTGTTGCTTTTTCTTGCAAGTTTACCGACAGATCCTTAATCATGGACTGCGGAAATAGGTGCGTAGAGAAGGGGGCGAATAATAACTCCGCTTTCTGAGCGGGAGAAACTGCTTTCGCCGTAAAGCTACAATAGAGTGCTCTCTTTTTTAGCAGACCTGTAGCAAAATGAGATGCTAACTCATCAGAGCCATCCCTTACTGCTCTATCCATACAAGCTAATACACTCGAGCTCTTCCAGCTCGGAAATCGAGTCTTGACTCCTCGATTGTACATCCAGAGCCCCGAGGCACCAATCTAAAAAGTTAAACACCTCTAGCGTCTTATATAACCCCTTGAGGTGATGATCCGTCTCCGTCATTGTCCAGGAAACCTTAGCCGATGACAAATAAGACCTCCTTGGAGCGTCCACCAAATTGGCGAAATCCCCTTGAGAAGAAGACGGTGCTTTCAATCCTGCTTCTTCTCCTGTTTCATACCAGATCCCAGCTCTCCCTTTCAGTCTAGATGGAGGAAGTGCTTAAACGCTCTCTTCGCAGAGAGCGAAGTGGCCATCTTAACGAAGCCAGGGGCCTTCCTGGCCTTCGATGAGGCAAATTGTGAAGGTGGAGAGCAAGGAATTGGCGCTTGAAAATTATCTGGGAATAATTTCTTAAGTAAATCCGTCAACGTCTTATAGTCTGACGACGCTGACGCATTTGGTTCGTCATCATCAGTAGGGCAGCGATCACTAGACGAATCCTTCTCTCGGTCATCAGCGCCTTTCAAAGATCGCGATGACTTCGACACTTTAACCTGAGAAACATCCTGACGTTTCGGACCCAACTGTTGATCGTCCTGGAAAGCGTCCCGATATGCAAGGCGCCGTGCGTTCTGAGAAGCGTCCTGCAGAACGTCCTGATGTGAAGGACGCTGTGCGTCCTGATGTTTAGGACGCCGTGCGTCCTGAACAGCGTCAGTTGGAGCGTCTTGGCGAGCGATCCGCGCGTCTTGAAAAGCATCTTCTCGAGCGTCCTGGTAAGCGCTTCGTTGCTTAAGACGCCGAGCGTGATCATTAACATGCAAAGCTTGACGTTCCGATTTTGATCCTTGAGCGTTCTCGGCCTTTTGACAAAGACGCTGGCCGCTTGTGCGACAACTCACGTCTCTGTCAAATTTGTCTCTCCTAGACGCCCTTTCATGAGGAACGTAATCACGTTCTCTAATGCGTCGGCTACTAGGAGGAGACTCAAAGGCCGAAAAACGCGGAGTAGGAGCCGGGGATTGCCTAGTTCTCTTAACAGGCAGCCACCTATCCTTCCTTCTATGACTAGTTTCTGCCTCCTTTCTCTCAAAAAAGGAGGCTAACTGTCTCTGCATTTCCCAAAGCATTTTCCTTGAAGGGGAAAGTTCTCGATCAGGAGAAGGACTCATCCTGTGCGAGGAAGATGGGCGAGGGGATGCCCTTTCCTTCAACTCAGGAACAAGCTTAGAGCGACTTGGACGCTCGAAAGAGTCCTCCCCTGATGAAGTCTTGTTCCTTTTCTGTGGCGGAAAAGCTTCAAAATCTTCAGGTGACGAATCTACGTAATGATCAGAAGGACGTGAAGCGTCCTCTTCTCTGAAACATCTCTTAAGAGGGCGACAAGGGCGACGGCCGCTTGTGCGACAACTTGCGCCCCTGCCGCTCTCCCCCTGAGAGGTCTTCCGAGCGTCCCAACCTCGGCGAGGAGAGGAAGTCTCGGAAGAAGAGAAGCACTCTTTAAGTATTCGTGCCCGTGCACGAACACCGGCAGCCTGAGATTCGTCCTCAGTTTCTGCCGAAGGGACGTCAGACCGGTCATTAGATCCCGTAACCCTCCTTCGGCTTTCGGCTTGCCCTCTCCCTAAGGCCTGGGAGTCCGGCAGGGGCCTAGGCCTAAAGGCATTATGGGACCGATCTGACACCCCTTCCACTACACTAGATGCACTAACACTTTTATCACAATTCACATTTGACTGTAGAGCAATCACTTTAGATTCCAAGGCGCGAATCGACTCCATGATCGTAAATAATACGCTTCCTTCTGCAGACACTTCCTGATTGTTCGGAGGCAATACAACAGGATCCGGTTGAATTACATCTACAGGAGGATTTAATTTAAGATACAATTCTACCTTGACTTCTACTCACAGAAGCACTCCTAGAGGAAGACCTCCTGATTCTATCACGCTCAAGCTTTTTCACGTAAGAATCATATGCCTTCCATTAAATTTCAGTCAATTGCTCACACTCGATGCATCTATCATTCAACATACATACATGACCACGACATTTCGAGCACACTGAATGAGGGTCTACCGAAGCTTTCGGCAACCTCACCTTATATTCATGCACCTTACACACCCTGAAGCTAGCAGAGCTAGATCCAGACATCGTAATCAAAGAAAAGTCAAAGCCAAATCCAAATCAAATCCACTATCACGTATGCCAAGCCAACAAGCCAAATCAAAACCAAAAGTCAATCAGAATACTCAAGTTAGCACAAGAAGTTTCAAAATCCTAGGCGGAGGTCTGTAAACAGTTGTTTACCGACCGGCGACAGAGAAAAATCTGAATAGAAAATGGGAATGATTCCTGATATCCGCCTCCCAGCGGCGGGAATGGGTACTAACCACCTGGCCGCCCACTGCGTGTGCCGGGAGTTTTGAAATTCTGTCGGACGTCAGAGAATACAGCTATATATATATCTGACAGGTAAGTTTCATGAACAAATTACAAAATTACTAAGAACTTTTTATCCATGTTAACTTGATAAACGGTAATTGCATGTGACAAGAATTAATAAAACTCCCTACAAATTTAGAAACAAATGAATAAGGTTTGGCAAGTAAATGATTCCAATATGGATAAATGACTTTTCTAAATAATTTGGTGTATAAAACCCAACCAAAAACAGAGTATACTCACACCTTAGCAATGATTTATGTGTAGACATCTGTGGCAGCCTATCAACTGGAGTCTGCAAAATACAAGACTATTATATAGCAAAATCCTTTAGGGATCACTCCACAGAGTGCTTTCAGCTTCTTCAGAATAAGTACTGGAATCACATCTTCATAGGATTGACAGAAATCTATCATCATAAAGTATTCAGATAATTTGCATTCCAATGCTGATAATAAACTCTCCTTAAAAGTAACCAGTGTATCACATTAATACCTGATAAAGGTTATAAAGCTTACAAAATTTATGTAAGAACTGGTTCAGACTAAAATGTAATCATTAACTCATTGGATTGGCTCAATATTGCTCATCAAAATCAGTTCAAGAATGTACAGGGTAATAATATAAATGACATACCTGTCATATCCATAGACTTCCAGCATCAAGCAGCAATCAACTTGTTGAACCTGTTACAAACAAAGAACTATATTGGAGAAAAAGTGGAAACATTTTTTCTTATCTGATTATTTGAATCGGAGGCAACCAAAGGCATTTTCACAAGCAGTTTAGATTATAAAAATTAGCCAAGAATTTTAACTAAGTATATCAAATAGACTTTTTACATTGTTTTTATTTTACATCAAGTCTTGTAGCTTACCTCCAAACACAAAATCCAACGACTGCTCCTCTACATGGGTTCATTTCACCGTCTCAGGAAATAACTGCCAACTAAAAAAAATATATATATTCCAGTATTATATGGAGCCAATGTAAAATTATCAATATTCCAAAGCTAATGCAATTCATTCAGTTTAATGAAATAATCATACAATCATTGGATTGGCTCATGTTTATCATCACAAGTTTCTATAAAGTTATAACTAAAGTATATCAATAGACTTTTTACACTGAGTCTTGTAGCTTACCTCCAAACACAAAATCCAACGACTGCTCCTCTACATGGGTTCATTTCACCTTATCAGGAAATAACAGCGAACCACCTAAAAAAAAAAATACATATATATTACAGTATTATATGAAGTCAATGTAAAATTATCAATATTCCAAAGCTAATGCATTTCATTCAGTTTCATGAAATAATCATACAATCATTGGATTGGCTCAAGTTTATCATCACAAGTTTCTGTAAAGTTATAACTAAAGTATATCAATAGACTTTTTACACCAAGTCTTGTAGCTTACCTCCAGGCACAAAATCCAACGACTGCTCCTCTAAATGGGTTAATTTCACCTTATCAGGAAATAACAGCGAACCACCTAAAATATATATATATATATTACAGTATTATATGAAGTCAATGTAAAATTATCAATATTCCAAAGCTAATGCAATTCATTCAGTTTCATGAAATAATCATACAATCATTGGATTGGCTCATGTTTATCATCACAAGTTTCTATCAAGAGGAACCTTCAACTGTTCCAGTACAGTACTACTTACCCAGGCAAAGTCAGAAACTCGCAACAACAACAAGGGTTCACTCATCCTCTGCCTGTAAAACATTAGTGCGGTTACATACATGAAAGATGAGCAGACTCCATTTCTGAGTTCTTTTTATCAGATTGATAACTACTAGAATCATAAGACTCATAGGATTGACAGATCAAAACGATCATCATATAATGATACACACTATACACAATGAATTTGATATTCACTGATCTCACTACTTGTACCAAGAGAACTATTACAAAAACAAGTGAAATAACCTCTAAATTAAGCTGATCTTGTAGCATACCTTTGAAAGGATGACGAAGTTGCACAATTTTTCAAGTGAGTGGTGGCTTATCTTCTGTAAAAGCGAGATCAAGAGAGGTTACCAATGGTTTTGGGTAGAAATCATTCAAGACAAATGTCAACAGGGTCAGTATTTCAGAATAATCACTTGTTCATGGGATTGGCTCTGAAAGTCTCATCAAAACCATTATACTTTCAAACAAAAATAAATAAAATCTAATACTAACCTTCATTCTAGTGAATTTGCTGCTCAAACTTTGCACAATTCTCATCAGATTAATATGGCATCACCAGGGTCTTCAAATCATGGGAGTGACGGTGAACAATACACTACAACAATTACAGCCGCTTCATTCTTGGGTGCGCAGACTACAAAAAAAATTTGGAAGGAAATTTACCAAAAAGAAAAATATACACGACAATAACATATCAAATAGCCAATTCAGTCACACAACTTAATCACATGTTCATTGGATTGGCTCAAAATTTATCATCATTCAACTACAAAAATACCAATGAATGAGAGAACAACTTACCTATGAAGGAAAGTCATTCGCGTAAGCCTGGTCCATTTCACTGCTAAAATTTTTTCATAAAAAAAACCAAGCACAAATGCAGAATCCCCGCTCCTTTTCATCATGAAAGTGCAGGACAAGAGACTTGTGATAAAAAGCCAACCTGTTTAAAAAGGATTTGGGATGAATAATTAAGTAGGAGTGAAGTTAAGATATTACACTTTCTAAAACCAAATGACAGGAACCATTATTAGCATGTTGAGTCATGCAGTGCAGCAAAATATCTGTGAACTGGCTGAAGTTAATAATTCGGTCAAAAGACAAGACTTACCATACACAATGGTTGTATACAAAATTAATCAATGCATGTAAACTATACCATATTTCAAAGGGAAAAATACAAAAGCAACAATGCAATACATACCTGGACAAATGCTGTTCTCTTGATCAAAGGATATAAAGTTGAACAAAACACATTAAGATAAACCAATATGCGCCACATCCGTGACAGTCTCTAACAATAACATACTTCCTGAATCTGCTAATGCCCAGACTTTTCATAACTCTCGATAAAGTCAACAGTTACTCCCAATTCATAATGGACTAGTTAGCTTGCATTCCAATGGTTAACACCTGTGTTACAATAAACACTGATGCTGGTGGCCGTTGACATCTTTGCCTTTCAAGCTGCAATGGCTGCACATGAAACAATTTAAGGTCTAGAGTTACTCCTGTCAAAGAAAGCAGACTAAACTAACTGGTTCTAGTTCAGTGCCCAGAGAAAGAAATGAAAGGAAAACATTAACCACTAATATAACAATCAAATTTATTTCTCATCCCATGAAGAGATTCTAACACATGGATTGGGCAAGAAATCCTACTCACAAATATGAAAAAGCCATCGATTCCAACAGGGTAACAGCTAAAGCAAAAAAATTTAAAACAAGTAAAAGTGCTGGGTGGCCATCCTTCCATGCACCTGAACAATCCAATCCACACTGGAAAATGATACAACCCTTAAAATGCATTTTTTTCACTTTATTCAATTAAAAGGACTAGCGACGCCCTCCGTGTCCACCATGTCCTCCGTGGCCACCAGGACGAGCAGCCTTTGGTACCTTGGCAATCTTTTGGGTGGCTTTCTTGCTGGGCTGAAATGGGAGCGTTCATTATGAAGATAAAGCACTTTCATGCCCCTCCAATAGTGTAATAACACTACAACACTTAACATTATTTTTATATACAGCACCCATGCACCAACTTTAATGGTTATTTACTAACCTTCCAAAAGACAAAAGGCCTGGTAAAATAAGATCTTTGTAAATGACGTGAAACTGAATATATCTTCTTTCAACTTATTTCCTAAGACAAAAAAACAAATACCTTTACTTTCTGAGTTGTTGAATTTGCCTTCTTAGTAGCTTTTGCAGCTCTGGTCTTCTCCTTAGCTGCTCTGGAAGTATCAAAAGGAAAAACCTTGAAACTCACTCTATATTTGTACTGAGAAATTATAATTTTCAGTACATCACAACTGAGAATTAAGAATCGTTTTTAGTACATCGCAAGTGAGAAATGAGAATAAGAAAAATAACTGTTACTAACCTGATGGCTTGTTCTCGCTGAGCCTTCCTGACTTCGGGCTTCATATTCCTGTGTAAAACGAGAAAATAATACATCTTACTTGTCAACAAGCTATACATTATTTTGTACTTGAATTTAGGCCAAAGGCCAAGCACTGGGACCAATGAGGTCATTCAACTCTGAAAGGGAAATTGAGAGTAAGGAGGTTGAAAGGTGTAACAGGAGGAAAACCTCAAAGCAGCTGCGCTGTGAAACAATTGCTGGAGAAGGTGTAAAGTCAGATAGAAGAATAAAAACCGAGGTACAATAAACAGAATGAAACAGGTTGCAGCTGGAGACCGGAAGGGTTGTTGCAAGACCCTTAGTAGTGTCAAAATGGCAAAGAAACAAGTTTATAAGAACAAGACAAAATTCAAACTTGCCTCTTGGCCATAATATCTGTGAGTGAGGCACCAACAATAGCTCTCTGGTACTTCTGGGTACGGCGGGTACGTTTCTTGGCAGTTTCCTCATCCATACCCTTCTTGTGCTTACGCCTGAAAGGGAATGACATCAGTTACCAATCTAAAAAAAGGAATGACATTAGTTACCAATCTAAAATTTTCATTCCTTGTACAAACTTACTTTGCAAATGCAGTATATACATCCAATATAGGGAAACATCTAAATACAATATTCCTTACTCAAAATAATCAGCAACATTCAACACACCAACAAAAACGACAAACTTACCTGTATAAAACGGTCCATCGGACTTCACGTGGGTTCCTCTTCAGTCTGTATCCACGTTCACATTTTGCGTTCAGGAAGACAAAAGTCTGAAAGAAAATTAAGAAATGTTAAATATATTCAACTGCCCACTGTGAAAATTGTACTGATTGAGAGAAAAACAAGAGATGGATCTGGCAGTTTGTTTTTTTAATTACAGTTACACTCCTAGTCTGCATCCTTGGTTGGTCAAAACTTTATTCAATTCTGCTTAAGATGGCAGTTTAGTTAAGGACTTGCAAGCCCAGTCTACCTTTAAAGCTCGGCCTATTACTTGTGCGGATCAACTTAACTCATGTTTTCTCACACAGGAACAAGAATATTATAAGTGGAGTAATCCCCCAGAATACTAAGTGGACCTATCCTGCTAGAATACTTTTGTTGCCCTACATAACAAAAACCACCTCCTATCCTCCTCATTACTAAGAGATTCAGTGTGAGCTCATAAATGTACACCTATGAAAACCTCAGTTTCAACTTTTAGCTTTATCCAGCCAATCATGTTTCGAATAAGACGAAGCTTGATTAAGGCAGGCTAACCTAGCTCCAAATCTACTTTTTTACACTGTACCCACAAAAGGAAGTAGTATCCTGTTGTTTTGCTATTTGTGGTATTGTTTAAATTTTCATGAATATACTCTTAACTTTTCAACATTGCAAGATACAAGTGCAAAGAGTAGGTTGTGTCCTACTTACAATGGTGTACTTCAACATGGAGGGGGAAAAAAAGTGATGAGTTTACTGGTGATTTGCACAGCAATAAAATATGTTGTAGACAGCACATCTCTGGTCTGTTGAAAACATAATTGGAAAAAGCTCACAAGACTACAGCTCTACTGTTTTACCTCATACTCATTTAGCCAGGGGAGAGTTGCTGAACAAATTTAAGTTGAACTACACAATAAATGATTGGCATAGTTTTTGCTTAAAATTACAGCCAAACAATGCCAAATACCATTGCTCAAAACAGCTGTCCAGTAAAGACCATAGAAATGTTGACACTATACTACCACCATAACCTGTGGCTCTGTAACTACTGTATTGTGTTCATGAATCATTGAAAAAAAGTTGTTCTGGGCAATCAAACACACCAATAATTTTATTTTCCAATCAATTTACACCAATTTTACAATTAAATTAAGCTCATCAATTTGCAACTTTGAATCACCAACATTTCATCAATTAAAAGTCCACAGCACTCCTAATTGGTGACTCTGGCTCCCTGAGAGAGTGAGGATTGTTTATTCTCTCACTCGTCAGACTTACTTGAAATGCCTCCATCATATACCTTGACCACCTAAAGTAACCCCCAGAGAGAATCTAATGGCTTATCCGTGGATTTAATTCTGCATAGAGGAAAAGATATTTGATGTCTGTAATGGGAGAAATGGTTTTATCCGAGTCTCACTATTTACCGAAACTACCAAAACCACTGAAAAGACTGAAATGGCCCAAGAAACAACCGAAACGACCCTAGATATGATTGTTTTATAATTGTAAGCTTGTTTAATTAAATGTGTAATTTGTTTTATAATTATAAATTTGTTCAAACAGTAATTAAACATGACATCAGCTGACATTTGTTTTGTATTATATGTATGGTGGGTGCTAATTTTAGCAACTAGCTTCGAAGGCATTGTAGAGTATTCAGCTAGAGTATCTTGATGGGCTTCTTAAATAAAAATTATATTACCATTATTGTTTGCCCCTCTGCCTAAGTATCCCTGTGGTGTTTGTAGTCTGTTGTGTGATAATCCAAATGTCATAGTGCTCAGAATGTGACTTGTGGATTCATACAAATTGTGTACTAATGGATAAAAGTTTCCTAAGATTATGATAGTTACAGCTTTGATAAGTCTATTCAGGCATGCAAATATTATCAAGTTAATTATGTTAGTTTAAAAATATATCTTTTTATTATCTACAAAAAAATACCACAATTGTCTGATATCATTGTCTAACTTGTGTGACACTTGTCAGTTATTAAATTGCTCCTATCACTGTACCTTCATCTGCAAGTGGCCTGTTTAAACAAGTTTGCAATTATAAAACAAATATACACAGCAATTAAACAAGTTTACAATTATAAAACAAACATATCTAGGGTTGTTTCGGTAAATAGTGAGACCCCTTTTATCTCTCCTCTTAGACATTTGGCAGATGTGCAGAGATTAACCACACTTGGAGAGCCAGTTTCATTTTGGAATGACTAGGGTAGATGATCAAATGGCCTCCTGGGCAATCACCTTCCCAAAAAATAACACAATCTGTAACCCAGGATAAGACATCAACTCATGCTGGCGCCCATGGAAGCAACACTTTGAGACCTCTACTTTTCTCTCAAAGTGTCAAGTTATTTTTTTTCCGGAAGGTGGTCACCAGGAGGCCATACGATCATTTACCCTATAGAAGAGCTGCTAGTCAGCTCAGTTGTCTGGTAAAAGTAAGATATAAGCTAGCTACTTAACTTAGTGAAATATGGACAAAGATAAGAAGTCTTCAATAAATACCAAGCCTCCCACTTCACCCATAAGCCTTATTGTATAATTAAGTCACATGCAGATTAGTCAGACATGGATACCCGCAGTCAGGTAGTATTTCTCAAATCTTCAAGTAGTTTGTTATATCCATGGTACACAATTACAGCTCCTAAGTACCCACTTGATCTTAACCCTCTGGCGCGCGCAGCAAAACAATACCTCTTGCCAGAACAAACGAGCTAGCCATGAATATTTAAATATGAGGATAAGGCACGAAGCGCTGTTTCGCCATGTTCTTTTCCCCTTGAAAATCCTCAATCCACAGATATTTTTTTCCCCTGTGAAAATCAGTGCTGTGGGTATTCACTCCCTCCTAACTTTCTCTCTAGGTAAGCAGCAACATGAGCTATTCCACATGTACGAATGTAGACTTGGCATGGGCCATGCGTTGGTGTTGAAGTGCTATAGGGGGAAACACCAGCGACTACCAACCCTTATCACGGTGGACAGGTCTTATTCACTCGATGATATTTAAATGGTGAAACAAGAATACAATTACAACTCCAAGCATACCATTCAAAAGATTGAAGTTACGTCAACATAATGTGATATATGAAAGCCCCATACGAACTAAAATAAGCATGTGACGCTCTTCGTAAAATATGCTTTCAAAGCAGTTTTGAAATCCAATATGGCGGCTACCGTGTGGATGTACAGGTTCTGATCAGTGAAGACAACAATCTTTCCCAGCCTTCCCAGCACTCATTTGAACAATGTTAGCGTATATATGTAACGTTTATTGATCTTACTCAAGATTGCAGTTGTAATCAGCACAATAAAACAACATTTTGTTGCCTATATTACTGAAAGTATATAACTTTTTATTCCTGGGGTCATGGTTTGAACCAAGTTCATTCTTACCTTGTAATCGGTGGTTTTTATCCTTACTGCCATCACAACTGAAACTCCACAGTGCTTATTTGAATGTTATTATACATATTTTGGTCTCAATTCACTCCACATTGCACTTTAAACAAGTTGCCGTTCCTGGTTCTTAAGCGCGCGCCACAAACACAGTTACGAGCAGCAGACGACAAAACTGCAAGTTTTATTCCCTAAATTGTTTACTTTACTCTTTATTTAGTTCAACTTTACTTTATTTAAATATTTTAATTTAATTCATGTATATTATCCCTTTTTTGCAACCAAATTACTCCGAAAAACTACAGATATTTCTAAAGTAGATACAATCCAATGTTTCTAACGTTTTCGTAATCTGGCTGCCGAAAACCATAGAGGAACGACTACGGATAAGTGGATTATATATATATATTTTTTTGCTTTTTTGTTTTTGCTAGCACTTTTCATTGATTTCAGTCTATATTAGTATTTTGAATTTCTTTAATAACCGTATGCCAGAAATAATGTTTGCATGGTAAGAATGGCAAAAACATCGTTGCCACATTAGTGGAGGCTTCACACATACGCTGATTCATACATTTGATTGTATCTACTTTAGAAATATGTTATTGTTATAATACAATTAAGTTTGTTCATACTTACCTGGCAGATATATATATAGCTGTATTCTCCGAAGTCCGACAGAATTTCAAAACTCGCGGCACACGCAGTGGGCGGCCAGGTGGTAGTACCCATTCCCGCCGCTGGGAGGCGGATATCAGGAACCATTCCCATTTTCTATTCATATTTTATCAGTGCCACTGTCTCCTGAGGGGAGGTGGGTGGGCACTTAATTATATATATCTGCCAGGTAAGTATGAACAAACTTAATTGTATTATAACAATAACATTTTGTTCATGAGACTTACTTGGCAGATATATATATAGCTGAATCCCACCTTCGGATGGTGGGAAGAGACAGAATAGGATTTGTAGGAAACTTAAATTAAGTAGATGATATACACCTTGGTTCCTCACCTGTTAGCAAAGTAGACTCTGTGATTACTGTCACTACAGCCTGCTTGTGCTTAATCAGAGTTGCCAGCCAGGTGGAGACCTGTAGTGCTGGTGCGCTCTGAATGCTCTGTCAACGGGGACGTGACCTCAATGTGACAAGAGCATAGAGCCATACAAATGAGGGCAACGAAGCAACTGACCACCACCTGACCAACTAACAAAGACCCCCTGAACACTAAGCTAAAAGATGGGAGGTCTTCACCAAAGCCTCACCACAACCAAAAAACACATCAACTAAAACCTAACCTAAACCTAACTAAGGGATAGGGAGAGAGCTACCTTCAGCCCCCAAGACTGTGTCTGCAGAAACGTATGGCCCAAGAGAACAACAGTCCTCGTATATCGTTCTCACATCTCTCAAGTAGTGTGAGGCGAATACTGAATTGCTCCTCCAAAAGGTGGCGTCAAGGATGTCCTTGATCGACATGTTCCTTTGGAAGGCAAGCGAGGTTGCAACAGCTCTGACCTCGTGAGCTTTCACTCGCAAGAGGCTCAAATCGATCTGTGTGGAAGACGAATGAGCCTCTTTAATGACGTCCCTCAGAAAGAACGCCAAAGCGTTCTTGGATAACGGTATATCGGGTCGTTTAACCGAACACCAGAGATTATCTGAGGGACCTCGTACTTCTTTAGTCTTGTGGACATAAAACTTTAGAGCCCTGACAGGGCACAGGACTCTCTCAGGTTCTTGGCCCACAAGGCTTGTCATACCCTTGATTTCAAAGCTCCTTGGCCAAGGGTTCGACGGGTTTTCATTCTTTGCTAAGAAAGTGGGACTCAAAGAGCAGACAGCATTGTCCCCCTTGAAGCCCACTCTCTTACAAATGGCCTGAATTTCGCTAACTCTCTTCGCCGTCGCCAGAGCAGTTAGGAAAAGAGCCTTCTTAGTCAAGTTCCTAAGAGACGCTTCATGTAGAGGTTCGAAAGGACTCGACATTAACAGTCTAAGGACTAAATCCAGGTTCCAAGAAGGAGGCCTCGCCTGAGGTATCTTGGATGTCTCAAATGATCTCAGGAGATCGTGAAGATCCCTGTTATCAGACAGGTCTAGTCCTCTGTGTCGGAAGACTGCCGACAGCATGCTCTTATATCCCTTGATGGTCGGGACCGCCAGTTTCTGCACATTTCTTAAAAATAGCAGGAAATCGGCTATCTGGCTCACAGAGGTAGAGGAAGAGGAAATTCCCTCCTTTCTACACCATGCCCTGAAGGAAGCCCACTTCGACTGGTAAACAGCTCTCGAGGACGTTCTCCTAGCATTGGCGATCGCCTTTGCAGCTGCTTTAGAAAAACCTCTCGCTCTGGCCAGTTTTTCGATAGTCTGAACGCAGTCAGACCCAGAGCGGAGAGGTTTCGGTGATATCTTGCGAAGTGGGGCTGTCTGAGTAGATCTTTCCTCCAGGGCAAATGTCCTCGGACAGTCTATGATGAATGACATTACCTCTGTGAACCATTCTTTCGCGGGCCACATCGGGCGATCAGGGTCAACCTCGTCCCCTCCGATGCCGCGAACTTCCTTACTACTTCCCCCATGATCTTGAATGGCGGGAAGGCATATAAGTCCAGGTTCGTCCAGTCCCAGAGCAGTGCGTCTATCGCGACTGCTCCCGGATCCAGCACAGGAGAGCAATAAAGAGGCAACCTCTTTGTTCTCGACGTCGCAAAGAGGTCGACTAACGGACACCCCCACAGTCTCCAGAGCTCTCGACAGACGTCCTGGTGCAACGTCCATTCCGTCGGCAGGATCTGGATCTTGTCGGCTGAGAAGGTCTGCCTGACGTTCTGGACTACTCTGCGATAAATCTCGTCAGGATCCTTATCCGTCTCGCATCTGCCCACAGCATATCTCCCTCGCTAAATAAAACAGAGGACGGGAGTGTGTACCTCCCTGCTTCTTTAGGTACGCCAGGGCTGTGGTGTTGTCCGAGTTGACTTGGACTACTTTCTCTGCAACCTTTTGTTGGAAGAACTGTAGCGCCAGAAAAACCGCCGCTAGTTCCTTTACATTGATGTGCCAGGACACCTGTTCCCCCTTCCAGGTGCCTGACACTTCCTCCCCTCCCAGTGTTGCTCCCCATCCCGACACCGAAGCGTCGGAAAACAACACTAGGTCTTGGGTGGGCTCAGAGAAGCTTTAGGGACAACCCCTCTCGAAACTTCCGAGGATCTAACCACCATCTTAGATGGTTCTTCACCGATTCGGTGATGAAAAGGGTCGCATCCAGATCCTCTCTGACTCTCCATTCGTCTGCTAAGAAAAACTGGAGAGGTCTGAGGTGTAGTCTTCCCAGGGAAACAAACTTTTTCCAGCGAGGAAAAGGAAATGGCGTTCCCAGGCATGACTCATCCATTCCCTCGCCGAGCAAGCTTCCTTCCCCAGGAATGCCGAGACTTTCTCTAAGCCTTGCAGCTGTCGTTCCTGGGACGGAAACGCTCGAAAAGCCACTGAATCCATCTGAATCCCCAGATACACGATGGACTGTGTTGGGGTCAGATGCGACTTTCGAGGTTGACTAGAAGTCCCAGGGACTTCGCCAAGGCGGCCAACGTGAAGTGAAGGTCCTTCAGACACCTTTCTTCTGACGATGCTCTGATAAGCCAATCGTCGATGATACGGGACACTCTTATTCCTGCAGGAATGTAACCATCTCGCTACTTCTTCATGAGCATGGTAAATACCATCGGAGCCGTGCTTAAACCGAAACAAAGGGCTCGGAATTGGTTGCCAAACTTTGTCCCTTAGCATAAACCTCAGAAACTTCCTTGAAAGAGGGTGGATAGGCACGTGAAAGTATGCGTCCTGTAGGTCCAAGGACACCATCCAGTCGCCCGGTCTTAAGGCTCCTAGAACCGACTGAGGTGTTTCCATCTTGAATTTTTTCTTTTCTACGAAAAGATTCAGGCTGCTTACGTCCAAGACTGGACGCCACCCCGACGACTGTTTTGGTACCAGGAAAAGTCTGTTGTAGTATCCTGGTGACCCCAGGTCTAGGACCTGCTCCACCGCTCTTTTCGAGATCATTTGTTCCAAAAGATCTAAAAGAACCTGCTGTTTCTCCCCTTGATACGACGGGGAAAGATCTCTGGGAGTCGTTGAAAGAGGAGGAGGGTCTACAAAGGGGATCTTGTACCCCTGTTCTACTATCTTGAGGGACCACGCATCTGTATCTCTCTCTCTCCACGCCCCCGCAAAGAACTTTAGCCTGGCTCCGACAGGCATCTGAAGGACTTTCTTTTCATTTAGAGGATTTAGGTTTGAAGGAACCTCTTCCTCTTGCAAGTCCTCTCCCTCGAGGAGCAGCTCTCGAGGGAGGAGCGCTCCGAAAGGGTTTAACCTTCCTAGGAGGTCGTCCCGACGACGACGTGATAGGGACTGCAGGACGTCTAGAAGACTGGGCCAAGAGATCCTGGGTAGCCTTCTCTTGTAGGCTCACTGCCAGGTCCCTTACCATAGCCTGGGGGTAAGAGATGGCTCGAAAGAGGTGCAAAGAGAAGCTCTGCTTTCTGCGATGCAGAAACAGACTTCGCTGTGAAATTGCATAATAGCGCTCTCTTCTTGAGGAAAGCAGTGCCGAAATGAGACACTAACTCTTCGAACCATCCCTGACGGCCTTGTCCATGCATGACAACACATTGGACAGCTCCCCCAGACTCAAAGAATCAGGACTCCTAGATTGAAGATCCAGGGCTCCTAGGCACCAGTCTAGGAAGTTAAAGACTTCCAGAGTCTTTAACAGACCTTTCATATGATGGTCTATCTCCGTTGGTGTCCAAGAAATCTTCGCGGACGACAAAAGGGATCTCTTCTGGGCGTCTACCAGACTAGCAAAGTCCCCTTGGGAAGAGGACGGGATCTTAATTCCTACTTCCGATTTGGTCTCATACCAAATGCCGCCTCTCCCACTCAGCCTTGAAGGAGGAAGGGCGAAAGTCGACTTGCCCTGATCCTTCCGACGTTCCATCCAGTCCTGCAATTTCTTGAATGCTCTCTTAGTGGATAAGGAAGTCTTCATCTCCACCACTTCCGAAACCTTGCCCGACTTCGAAGACGAAAACTGAGAGGGCGGAGACTTAGGAGCTGCAGGCTGGAACTTCTCCCCAAACAAGGAACGTAAAAGTCGTACCAGCACCTTGTAGTCGGAAACCGACGAAACTGACGGCTGTTCTTCCTCCACTGAGTCAGCCGGACTACTATGTTCTCCTTCCTCCCGAAGAGGCAAAGGAGATGAACCCCTGGAGAGGGCGTGCGCCCAGCGGGGTCTAGCCTTCGACAAAGGCTTTCGAGGAACTACTAAAACATCCGCCTCTTCAAAGCGACCGACCTTCTGTCGATCTTTAGAGCTCGACCACGAAGAGCGTCCTGACCTCGCTGCGCGTCAAGAGAGGAAACTCTAAGTCTCTCTCGAGGAGCGTCCTTACGCTTGACGCTCAAGCGTCCAGCTTTCGCTTTCAAAGCGTCCTTCTGAGCGCTCTCAAAAGCCTTCTCCACAGGCAAAGCGTCAAACAAAGCCACCCGACGAGCGTCTTCCAAAGCGTCCTGCCGAGCGTCTTCAAACGCGTCCTCCAAGGCGTCCTGTCGAGCGTCCTCAAAGGCGTCCTGACGCGCGGGCGGAGACAGCGACGAACGAGGAGACAGAGAAGGAGACTGCCTCGTCCTCTTGACAGGCAGTCTAGCGTCCTTCCTTCGCTTAGGCTCAACTGCTGGGCGAGTCTTCCGAGCCATTAAGGTCGACAATTGGTCTTGAAGCGACGCAAGAATACTCTTCGTAGGTGAAGAACCGAGAGGAGGTGAAGGGCTGCGCCTGCGAGAAGACGAGGGGCGGGGGGACGCCTCCTTCCTTCTCACAGGAACAGCAACCTGCCTCTCCGAGGCGCGAGAGAAGCGCGAGAGAAGCGCTTCTCAGCGTCGTCCTCGGACGACGTCCTACCTCTCTTCTGTGGAGGAAACGCGTCATACGACGCAGGCGACGACCGCAAACGAGAGCGGAGAGAGGGGACGTAAAGCGTCCCTCCCTAGGAAAAGTCCTTTTTCAACGGACGTGAGTCACTCCGAGAGCTCCACCCCTTGCGCGGGGAGGGCGCCTCGGAGGACGAAAAACAGTCCTTTAGGATGCGAGCCTGAGCACGCTCCTTGGCAGCCTGGGAAGTAGCAACAGGTCCTGCCGAAGGGACGCCAGATCGGTGGGAGCCCCCGTAACCCTCTTGCGGCTTTCGACATGCCCACTCCCTGAGGTCTGGGAGTCCGACAGAGGTCTAGACCTAGAGGCATTATGGGGCCGATCTGACGCCCCCTCCACAACACTAAGGGCACGATCACACACTTTAGTCGAGCCGTTTTCAAGGGCCAACACTTTGGACTCTAGAGTGCGCAATGACTCTAGAATCAGAGACAGGGCATTACCTTCTCCAGACACAGAACTAGGGCCCTCAGGCAACAACACAGGATTAGGTGAAGCAAATTCTACTGGTGTTAATATAGGCGAAATGTTACTTCCCTTACCTTTCGTAGAACCGCTTTTAGAGGAAGACCTCCTGATCCTATCGCGTTCTAGCTTACGCCGATAGGATTCATACACCTTCCATTCATCCTCAGTCAAACTTTTGCATTCAATGCAACGATCAACTAGCAAACAAACATGCCCCCTACACCCCATACATACTGTGTGGGGGTCTACCGATGCTTTCGGTAGCCTCACCTTGCAATCACTTCTCACACACACTCTGAAGCTCACTGAACTTGATCCCGACATCACGTTCATACAAAAGCCAATCCAAAATCCAAAAACAGTCCACTATCGCGTATGCCAATCCAACAATCCAGAGTCAAAACCAAAAGTCAATCCAGATACTTATAACGAGTTAAATCCAAAAATCCTGGGCGGAGGTCTGTAAACAGGTGTTTTTTACCGACCGGCGACAGAAAAAATATGGAATAGAAAATGGGAATGGTTCCTGATATCCGCCTCCCAGCGGCGGAATGGGTACTACCACCTGGCCCGCCCACTGCGTGTCCGGGAGTTTTGAAATTCTGTCGGACTTCGGAGAATACAGCTATATATATATCTGCCAAGTAAGTCTCATGAACAAAATCTGTAATTTTTCGGGGTAATTTGGTTGCAAAAAAGGGATAATATAGGGTCAAAAACCGCATGGTACAGGGGTGGACCATGTACGATCAATGTGTACAACCCAAAGAAAAGTACATTATAACGCGTCCTGACACCGGAGTAGAGGTCTTTAGCTCCGTTTCTCACCAACAACAAGTCGCGTCTGATGCCCATCTCCAATGTCAGGACGCGTTATAATGTACTTTTTTGGGGGTTGTACAGATTGATCGTACATGGTCCACCCCTGTACCATGCGGTTTTTTACCCTACATGAATTAAATTAAAATTTTTAAATAACACGGGGTAATTTGGTTGCAAAAAAGGGATAATATACATGAATTAAATTAAAATTTTTAAATAAAGTAAATTTGAACTAAATAACAAGTACAGTAAACAATTTAGGGAATAAAACTTTGCAGTTTCGTCGTCTGCTGTTCGTAACTGTGTTTGTGGCGCACGCGCTTAGGAACCAGGAACAGCAACTGGTTTAAAGTGCAATGTGGAGTGAACCGAGACCAAAATGTGTGTAATAACATTCAAATAAGCACTGTGGAGTTTCAGTTGGGATGGCAGTAAGGATAAAAACCACCGATTACAAGGTAAGAATGAACTCAGTTCAAACCATGACCCCAGGAATAAAAAGTTTCATACTTTCAGTAATATAGGGTAGATTACCACGGCAGGCCAACCAGGCCACCTACAATCAATGTTTGCCACCCTCCGAAAAAGTACATTATAACGCGTCCTGACACCCGAGATGGGCATCAGTCGCGACTTGTTGTTGGTGAGAAACGGAGCTAAAGACCTCTACTCTCCTTTCGAAGTAAGTACCTAGTATTTTCTCCAAAGTTAGAAATTAAGGCCAAATTTTAAGATTTAAACAGAGGGTACTGAAAACGGTCTCAAACGTAGTGCAAATCTCACCAAAACGCTTTAGAAATTTTTACTTACAACTAAAAATGTTTCGAAGATTGACGCCATCTCGATGTTTACGGAGTCGCTTGTGTCAACAAACTTTCCATTTCCTGTGATAAATCCGCACACCACTTGTACCCACAGACGCTGGAGCACTTTTATCACAACAATCGAAACACGATTTCTCACCAACAACAAGCCAGGAGTAAACAGCTGTTTTGGTAGAAGATGACGAGAAGCGTGCTCTTAGCTAATTTTTAAATAAGTAGTAAAAAAACATCAATATTTTACATATTTATGATGATTAATTTGAAAATATTCGTTATTGAAAAAGTAACTCGACTCTGACTCAAATTTAAGTAATTATTTTTCTGAATTAGAACGTTCTTTTAAGTTCTGTATTATGACGTCACGACATCTTGACTTTCGTACCTATTGTAAGTAATTCCTATACTCAACTGTCATTGCAGAACAGTTTACCAGTTATTCATGCAGATTGTTATCAGCTATACATGTAATTGTTATAATCGTAATGCGCATATATATCTTTATTATTTACTTTTTGGATATATGAAGATGTTTTACTGCTGGATTATCGCCGTAGTGTGACGCAATCGTTTTCGGTCCATGGGCCTCTGTCTGTTTTCGCACCATAAGAAAGTTATGGGGCCGAATTTGCAATGACCAGAAAGATCGTTAAAAGAGGAAAGTAGCATAAGGGGGCATATGTTTTGACTGAGAAAAATAAAAATTTATTCAATAGCTACTTTGTCAAAAAATACTTGGTTATAAAAACTTGATTGACAACTAAGCAGCATGTCTACTATGGGTTTCAGAGACAGTGCAAGACGTTTTTGGGCAATACCTATTTCTGTCACGAACACTCGTAACAGAACGAGATTTTGCTATAGTGCATTACACCCAGTGCCGTAATTTATAAGGTATCGTGAATCACTAATCGTAAAGAATAACGACACTTGTCCTTGTACCAAGAGACAAAAACTCCATTATGCAGAAATGGATACGAACACGTGTATAAAGACTCACCAACCCTCTCCCCCCCCCCCCCCCCCCCTCCCCCCCCCCTCCACCGCCATCCCTTTTCTTCTTCGTCCTCCTTCCTTCGTCTCTCTCTCTCTCTCTCTCTCTCTCTCTCTCTCTCTCTCTCGTCTCTCTCTCTCTCTCTGTTGCCATTCGGTATGTGTTGACCCTCCAAACTGGGTATAAGACTACACACAAAACGTTGAAATTGGTGAAATTAGGCTATGTATTGGAAGTATATATGCATAAATATTAAAGCAATTTATCATTATTTGCATTACTATGACACTAGAATTCCATGGAAACAGTTTAAAATAATGGAACGGCGTATTGTGAAGCCTCCACTAATGTGGCAACGATGATTTTGCCATTCTTAGCATGCAAACATTAAAGGTTACATTTATTTCTGGGGCATACGATTATTAAAGAAATTCTAAATACTAATAAAGACTGAAATCAATGAAAAGTGCTAGCAAAAACAAAAAAGCAAAAAAAAAAAAAAAAAAAAAAACAAAAAAAAAAAAAACTAGTCGTTCCTCTGCACTTTTCCGTATTCGTTCCTCTATGGTTTTCGGCAGCCAAGATGTACGAAAACGTTAAAAACATTTGATTTTATCTACTTTAGAAATATCTGTAATTTTTCGGGGTAATTTGGTTGCAAAAAAGGGATAATATACATGAATTAAATCAAAATTTTTTAAATAAAGTAAATTTAAACTAAATAACGAGTAAAGTAAACAGTTTAGGGAATAAAACTTTGCAGTTTCGTCGTCTGTCGTCGTCTGCTGTTCGTAATTGTGTTTATGGCGCGCGCGCTTTTAGAAACCAGGAACAGCAACGGGTTTAAAGTGCAATGTGAAGTGAACTGAGACCAAATGTGTATAATCAATCAAATAAGCACTGTGGAGTTTCAGTTGTGATGGCAGTAAGGATAAAAACTGCCGATTACAAGGTAAGAATGATTCAGTTCCAACCATAACCCCGGGAATAATGATATTGTTATAATATAAAAAGTTTTCATACATACTTACCTGGCGATATATACATAGCTAAGACTCCGTCGTCCCGACAGAAATTCAAATTTCGCGCCACTCGCTACAGTAGGTCAGGTGATCTACCGGCCCGCCTGGGTGGCAGGACTAGGAACCACCTTCCCGTTTTCTACTCATATATTTTCTCTTCCACCTGTCTCCTTGCGGGGAGGCTGGGTGGGCCCTAATCGTATATATCTGCCAGGTAAGTATGTATGAAACTTTATTGTATTATAACAATATCATTTTCATACAATCAACTTACCTGTCAGTATATACATAGCTGATTGGCAAACCCTTCGGTGGAGGGTAAGAGACAGCTACTACTAGAATAGAACAGGTAAACAACATCTGTTGTAGGTAAAATAAAAACCTTGGTTCCTACCTGATAGGTGGTAGACTTCTGGGTGTTTTCCCCGTAGTCTGCATCACCTCAAGAAACTTTTAGCGAGATATGTGATCTATGGCCAAGAATTCTTGTGGGTCTGCCGAAGGGGTCTTATCCACTTACTCGGCAGAGCCTGAAAGGACTTTGTCATGGTGCTGATCCACTTACATGACAACACACCTTATTAAGGAGCATACAACCAATCCCGACCACCTGATCCTAACCACCATGTTAGTATAAAAATTGCTCAGAGTTATCCCCAACTCTTCCGCAACAACCGTAACTCAACCACAAAGCACAAGCACACAATAATTTTCGAGAAAAAAAAATTTTTATCTAATATAAGATATCACAAGAGTTCCTTACTAAACTGAAGTGACTGGCCGCCGTGCGGGCAACTGCACTTGTTCAGCAGAAAGTTCTAGAACATATCTTTAGACTTAAGTGTACAAAAAAAAAATTTTAAGGATTGTTGTAAGCTCCTGTACCCAGGATTGTGCCCGCAGACACAAAAGGACCTAATGAAAACATTTTTCATAGGTCACAGCGCACGTCCTTCAAATAGTGAGCCGCAAACACAGAATTACATCTCCAATATGTCGCTTCCAAGATATTCTTCAGCGACATATTTTTCTGAAAAGAGAGAGACGTCGCCACTGCTCTCACTTCATGAGCTCTTACTCTCAGAAGTTTTAAAGAATCGTCCGTGCAAGCCTTATGAGCGTCCATAATTACGTTCCTGAACAAAAAAGGCTAATGCATTCTTAGACATAGGTCTTGATGGATCCTTCACTGAGCACCACAGGCCTTGTCTAGAACCTCCCAACTGTTTCCTTCTTCTTTAAGTAAAACTTTAAAGCCCTTACCGGGCAAAGAGACCTCTCCGGTTCCCTGCCGACGAGACCCGATAATCCTTTTTATTTCGAAGTTTCTCGGCCAGGGGTTCGAAGGATTTTCATTCTTCGCCAAGAATAATTCCTTGAAGGAACAGATGGCTGAATCTACATTGAACCCGACTTTGTCACTAAGGCGTGCAGTTCGCTAACCCTTTTTGCCGTCGCCAGTGACAAAAGGAATAAACATTTTCTTGTTATATCACGAAACAAGGCCAAATAAATGTATGGGTTCAAATCTCTCTGAAGTCAAGAACTTCAGTACTACGTCTAGATTCCAGTTAGGGGGAGAAGTCATTCTAGACTTCTTGATCTCAATGACCTAATCAGATCATGCAGATCCTTATTGTTTCCCAAATCTAGGCCTCTATTCCTAAAGACGGCCGATAGCATACTCCTATAGCCCTTTATCGTGGCTACGGAGAGCTGCGACCTCTTCCCTCAGAAATAACAGAAAATCAGCTATTTCTGCTACAGAGGTACTGGAGGAGGACAACTTCTTTGACTTACACCACCTTCTAAAAACTTCCACTTGGATTGATAAACCCGATAGTGGAATTCTCCGGGCTCTAGCGATCGAGCTTGCTGCTTTAACTAGAAAAGCCTCTCGCTCTGACAAGTCTTTCGATAGTCGAAAGGCAGTCAGAGCGAGAGCGGGGAGGTTTTTGATGAAACCTCTCGAAGTGTGGTTGTCTGAGAAGATCTCTCCTTTGTGGAAGGGATCTGGAAAGTCTACTATCCACTCCAGTACCTCTGGAAACCATTCTTGAGCTGGCCAAAGGGGGCTATCAGGGTCATTCTTGTGCCCCTTTGAGTCACAAACTTCCTAGTACTTGCCCCAGAATCTTGAATGGGGGAAATGCGTAAACGTCTACCTGAGACCAATCTAGTAGGAAGGCGTCTACTGCTAGAGCTCTGGGATCTTCTACCCACTGAACAGAAGACTTCCAGTCTCCCTCGAGAGGAACGTGGCAAAGAGGTCGACATGAGGAGTTCCCCAAAGAGACCAGAGCTTGAGGCAAACTTCTGAGTGGAGGGTCCACTCGGTATGAAGGACCTGGTTCCTCCTGCTCAGCCTGTCCGCTCGTACGTTCCTTACTCCCTGCACGAACCTCGTCAAGAGAGAGATGTTCCTCTGGGATGTCCACAACATTAAGTTCTCTCGTGAGTTCGTAAAGGGCATACGAGTGAGTACCTCCTTGCTTCCGAATGTATGCCAGAGCGGTTGTATTGTCCGCATTTACTTGAACTATTTTGTTGCAAACTAACGGTTCGAAGCTCTTTAGAGCTAGGTGTACAGCTAGCAGTTCTTTGGCCAGTTTATGTGCCAGGACACTTGAAGAGCATTCCAAGTGCCTGACACTTCTCTCTTTCCCAAAGTTGCTCCCCAACCAATTTTTCCGACGCGTCGGAAAACAATACAAGGTTTGGGCTCTGCATTTCCAGGGAAGTACCTTTGTTTTCCCTCAGTGGGAGTAACCACCATTCTAGATGACGTTTTATCAGATCTGGAATGGGAAAAAGGTCCGAGAGTAGTCCTGTCTTCATGTTCCACGAACTTCTGAGGAAGAACTGAAGAGGACGGAGATGAAGTCTTCCTAGGTGAAAGAACTGTTCGAGCGAGGAAAGGGTCCCTAACAGGCTCAACCATTCCCTCGCCGAAGTCCGTTCGTTCCTTAGGAAGAGAGAGACTTTTTTCTAAACCTCTCGCTAGTCTCTCTTGAGAAGGAAATACTCGAAAACCCCGAGAATCCATCCGAATCCCCAGATAGACCAAGTTCTGGCTGGGGATCAGTTGGGACTTCTCGAGGTTCACGAGTAATCCTAAAGTCTTTATAAGGTTTAGTGTCACATTCAGGTCCTCCAAACACTGTTCCTCTGACTTTGCTCTGATAAGCCAGTCGTCTAGATAAAGAATATACTGATTCCTTTCAGATGAAGCCATCTCGCAACATTTTTTCAAAAGGTTCGTGAAAACCTGAGGCGCCGTCGACAGGCCGAAGCACAAGGCTCTGAATTGGAAGATCCTTCCCCCGTCATGAAACGGAGGTACTTCTTCGACGAAGGATGGATCGGGACGTGAAAATATGCGTCCTGGAGATCCAGAGACACCATCCAATCCCCTTGGCGAAGAGCCGCCAGGACTGAAGCAGAGGTTTCCATGGAGAACTTCTGTTTTTGAACAAACTTGTTCAGAGCGCTGACGTCCAGAACTGTCTCCATCCCCCCGAGGCTTTCGCAACCAAGAAAAGACGATTGTAAAACCCCGGGGAGCTTTGATCCAGCACAAGTTCTATAGCTCTCTTGTCCCACATCTGATCCACCATTTGTTGAAGAGTATCTTTCAACACAGGGTCCTTGTAATTGGCGGACAATTCCCTCGGAGTTGACGTCAGGGGAGGATTGTCCAGGAAAGGAATGAGATATCCCTTCTGAAGAACCGACATCGACCAAGGATCTGTGTCGATGCGAGTCCAGGCTTCCGCAAATCCCCGGAGCCTGGCACCTACTGGTGTTTGGAGGAGCGCCACTTCACTTTCCCTTTTAAAGGGGCGGAACGAGGCTCGACCTCTCTTCTCGGTCGTTTTTCCTTTTAGCGGTAACTCTAGTTGGAGGGCCGCCTCGAAAGGAGGGCCGAACAGGAGTAGACGTCACTTTCTTTTCTCCCATCATTACTGGTCTCTTCTTCCTGGACGATTGCAGGAGAAGATCTTGAGTCGCTTTCTCCGTCAGCGATCGGGAAATATCCTTCACCAACTGTGACGGGAACAGAAAATCAGACCTAGGGGCGAATAACAAAGCTGCTCTTTGTGAGTGTGATACTGCTTTCGTCAAGAAAGCGCTAAACACAGATCTCTTCTTCAAGAGACCTGCTCCAAACAAGGAAGAAACTTCCCCTGAGCCGTCTTGCACCGCCTTGTCAATACATGACAGAATTGCTAGAACATCCGGTTCTAGCCCTTCAGGGGCATGAGCCTTCTTGGACATCACCCCAAGGGACCAATCTAGGAAGTTAAAGACTTCTAGAATGTGAAAAAGTCCCTTGAGGAGATGATCCAACTCTGAAAGGCCCCAAGTAATCTTAGCCGTGTGAAGGCTATGTCTCCTGGATGCGTCTACCAGACTGGAAAGTCAGCTTCAGCTGAAGCAGGGAGAGTGAGACCCATATTCTCCCCAGTCTGGTACCACATCCCTCTCTTGCCGGTCAGTCTAGGGGGAGGCATGCAAAAGACTGTCCTTACAAGCTCCTTCTTAGTAAGCATCCAGTTATCCAGCGATTGCAGAGCTCTCTTCATAGAAATCGTCGGTCTCATCTTCACGAAAGCCGACGATTTCGGAGTCTTCGAGCATGAAACAGAGAACGAGGCGAGGAGGAGCGGCATTGATCAATGCGTCTCCGTATTCCTGAGAAGGAGAGCTGTCAAGACTTTGTAGTTCGACAGTCCTTCCTTACTGTGAGACTCGTCCTCTGATTCCTCTTCCATAATCGGATCAGCAGGAGAGACCACTTCTCGTTCCTGGTCTTCTTGTCCACCATTCTCTCTACTGGGGGACAAACTCCTAATAGGAGAGGGGCTAAGAGAGTGTAAAGAGCTCCTATGCTTTGACTGGCTCTTGTAACTGCGGCGCCTCGCGCCTGGCTGGCGCCTCGCGCCTGTCTGGCGCCTCGCGCTTGGCTGGCGTCTCGCGCTTGGCTGGCGTCTCGCGCCTGGCTGATTTCCTCACGCTTGGCTGGCGCCTCGCGCCTGGCAAGATCCTCGCGCTTGGCTGGCGTCTCGCGCCTGACTGACTCTTCGCGCTTGGCTGGCGCCTCGCGCCTGACTGGTGCCTCGCGCCTCTGAACCGTCTCGCGCCTGACTGACACCTCGTGCCTTGTTGAAGACTCGCGTCTTCCTGAAGTCCCCTCCTTGCGTGACAGATGTTCTTCTTGAGCCTCACGCTTGGATGAATGCTCACGCCTGTTTGTTACTCCGCGCTCGGCTGAAGCTACTGATCTGGCAGACGTATCCCATCTGGGAGAATCCTCTCGTCTGCAATGCGTTTCTCGCTTGTCTGACTCTCTCTTAGAGGACGCTTCTCGTCTGTAGGACGCCTCGCGCTTGGCTGTTGCTACGCTTGTCTTGTCTGGCGGATCCATATCTTCCCACGAGTCTCTATCTGAGATCTCAAAAGACTCCACGTCTCGCAGGAGCCTCACTCCTGGTGGGAGAGAAGAGACGAGTCTTCTTGACCGGCAGTCTGACGTCTTTGTACGAGGATATCCTTCGAAAGGACTCCTACTAGGGCGGAAAGCTGTTCCTGTACCGCCAAAATGATCCTTTTGGACGCTTCTCCTGCGTCTCTTGAACGGGAGAGGTAGACCTCGAAGGCGTGTTGCCCCCACATCATGGACGGCGAAACCCTCTTCGCCTTCTTGATAGAAGGAGGTTCTTCTTCCGAAAAGCGTTCCGGGCTTGAATCCAAACCAGGATCTCTCCAGTGCCTTTTCAGGGGCCTGGACAAGTCCGAATCCTTCCACCCTCGTTTAGGAGAGGGAGAAGCGGACGAAGAGAAGCTCTCTCTGAGGACGCTTTTTCGATAGCGGTCCTGAGCAGGCTGTCTATACACAGCACCTGCTGAAGGGACGCCTGACCGGGGGGAATTCTCCACAACCTCCGTACGGCTTTCGACTTTCCTTCTCCTCTGGGCTTGGGAGCTTGGAAGAGGTCTAGGCCTGGGAGCGTCGCAGAGACGGTCAGACGCCCCCTCCACAACACTGGGGACACTCACTTCACTAAAGTCACTTTCACCATCCTTACCTTTTATGGTAGCCATTTCGGATTTCATCCTGTGAAGAGTAGCCTTCAGTTCAGCCATTGCCAAAACAACGATCCAGGTACGTCACCAAAAGTCCACAAAAAGATGATCAATTGCTTAGAAAAAGCGGAAATTCCAGTCAAGAGGAGGCAGCAACGATGTTGATACCACCGGCGACAGAAAATATATGAGTAGAAAACGGGAATGGTTCCTAGTCCTGCCACCCAGGGGGGCGGGCCGGTAGATCACCTGACCTACCCGTAGCGAGTGGCGCGAAATTTGAATTTCTGTCGGGGACGACGGAGTCTTAGCTATGTATATATCTGACAGGTAAGTTGATTGTATGAAAACGAAGTTTCATACTTTCACTAATATAGGCAACAAAATGTTGTTTTATTGTGCTGATTACAACTGCAATCTTGAGTAAGATCAATAAACGTTACATACATATTGGATTTCAAAACTGCCTTGAAAACATATTTTACGAAGAGCTCACATGCTTATTTTAGTTCGTATGGGGCTTTCATATATCACAATATGTTGACGAAACTCCAGTCTTTTAAATGGTATGCTTAGAGTTGCAATTGTATTCATGTTTCACCAATTAGGGTAGAACATCACAGCAGGCCAAGCAGGCCACCTACAATCAATGCAAGCCACCCTCCGAAAAAGTACATTATAACGCGTCCTGACACCCGAGATGGGCATCAGTCGCGACTTGTTGTTGGTGAGAAACGGAGCTAAAGACCTCTACTCTCCTTTTGAAAGTAAGTATTTTCTCCAAAGTTAGAAATTAAGGCCAAATTTTAAGATTTAAAACAGAGGTACTGAAAACGGTCTCAAACGTAGTGCAAATGCTCACCAAAACGCGTTCAACATTTTTACTTACAACTCGAAGATTGACGCCATCTCGATGTTTACGGAGTCGCTTGTGTCAACAAACTTTCCATTTCCTGTGATAAATCCGCACACCACTTGTACCCACAGACGCTGGAGCACTTTTATCACAACAATCGAAACACGATTTCTCATCAACAAGAAGCCAGGCGTAAACAGCTGTTTGGGTAGAAGATGACGAGAAGCGTGCTCTTGGCTAATTTTCAAATAAGTAGTAAAACATCAATATTTTACATATTTATGATGATTAATTTGAAAATATTCGTTATTGAAAAAGTAACTCGACTCTGACTCAAATTTAAGTAATCATTTTTCTGAATTAGAACGTTCTTTCAAGTTCTGTATTATGACGTCACGACATCTTGACTTTCGTACCTATTGTAAATAATTGCTATACTCAACTGTCATTGCAGAACAGTTTACCAGTTATTCATGCAGATTGTTATCAGCTATACATGTAATTGTTATAATCGTAATGCCCATATATATATCTTTATTATTTACTTTTTGGATATATGAAGATTTTTTGTTTTACTGCTGGATTATCGCCGTAGTGTGGATCCATCGTTTCGTCCCATGGGCCTCTGTCTGTTTTCGCACCATAAGAAATTATGGGGCCGAATTTGCAATGACCGAAAAGTCGTTAAAAGAGGAAAGTTAGCATTGAGGGGCATATGTTTTGACTGAGAAAAATACAAATTTGTTATTCAATAGCTAGCTTGTAAAAAATACTTGGTTATAAAACATGATTGACAACTAAGCAGCATGTCACTATGGGGTTCAGAGACAGTGCAAGCACGTTTTTGGGCAATACCTATGTAACGAACACTCTTACAGAACGAGATTTTGCTATAGTGCATTACACCCAGTGCCGTAATTTTATAAGGGTATCGTGAATCACTAATCGTAAAGAAAATAACGACACTTTGTCCTTGTACCAAGAGACAAAAACTCCATTATGCAGAAAATGGATACGAACACGCGTATAAAGCTCCACCTACCCTCTCCCCAACCCCCCCCCCCCCCCTCCACCGCCATCCCTTTTCTTCTTCGTTCCTCCGCCTTCCTTTCTTCCTCTCTCTCTCTCTCTCTCTCTCTCTCTCTCTCTCTCTCTCTCTCTCTGTTGCCATTCGGCATGTGTTTGACCCTCCAAACTGGGTATAAGACTACACACAAAACGTTGAAATTGGTGAAATTAGGCTATGTATTGGAAGTATATATACATAAATATTAAAGCAATTCTATCATTATTGCATTACTATGACAACTAGAATTCATGAAAACAGTTTATAACCTGTTAAGCGTCACCCACGTAATAATAACGTTTTACCGCGATCTACTCGGTATCGCCTTCAACGGGATATTACGTTCAAGACTTAACTGTGGCTTGTCAAGCCGTCAGCCCGTAATAATACGTTTACTCGTATAGAAAGTGTAGGAACATCATTTGGTAACACCTCTCAGACAATGGGAAACTTATTTCCAGCCTGGCAACTCTTTCTTGGTGGTCGCTTATGCTAGAAAACTGCCTGTCCCTGTTGGTTTTCTTTCAATACGCTTCGGGCGTTTATCGAGACAAATTGGATTTCGCGTCTTTCACAATGAATGTTCCCAAAGAGGAGGCATATTTCTCAGGTGAGATCAATCAAATACTAGATGAGGAGTGTGATATTGATAACCTATTTGATGAGAGAGCTCTTGTGATATTGATAACCTATTTGATGATGAGAGCTCTAGTTCTGAATCCTCCAGTGATGATACAAACTTTTCTTCCAATTGCGGGAGTGAAGATGACTTTCCTTTGCCGAGTGACTGGACTCCGAGAGAGAGAGAGAGAGAGAGAGAGAGAGAGAGATTGAGAAGGGAGAGAGAAGAGAGAGAGAGAGAGAGAGAGAATTTCCTACAGTTAATTACAGTATGAATAACAAGCATAAAAATCAATATTAACTTTGAAAAACTATCATCATTGCTTATGGATCGCTGATTACAAAAAAAAGCGTGACGGTACGTTAGCAGCGAGCTCATCAGGGGCGGACGCTTAACAGGATAATAATGGGAACGGCGTATGTGTGAAGCCTCCACTAATGTGGCAACGATGATTTTGCCATTCTTAACATGCAAACATTAAGGTTACATTTATTTCTGGCATACGATTATTAAAGAAATTCTAAATACTAATAAAGACTGAAATCAATGAAAAGTGCTAGCAAAAACAAAAAAGCAAAAAAAAAAAAAAAAAAAAAACGTAGTCGTTTCCTTTGCACTTTTCCGTATTCGTTCCTCTATGGTTTTCGGCAGCCAGATGTACGAAAACGTTAGAAACATTTGATTTTATCTACTTTAGAAATATCTGTAATTTTTCGGGGTAATTTGGTTGCAAAAAAGGGATAATATACATGAATTAAATCAAAATTTTTAAATAAAGTAAATTTAAACTAAATAACGAGTAAAGTAAACAGTTTAGGGAATAAAACTTTGCAGTTTCGTCGTCTGTCGTCGTCTGCTGTTCGAAATTGTGTTTATGGCGCGCGCGCTTAGAAACAGGAAGCAGCAATGGGGTTTAAAGTGCAATGTGGAGTGAACTGAGACCAAAATGTGTATAATAACAATCAAATAAGCACTGTGGAGTTTCAGTTGTGATGGCAGTAAGGATAAAAACCGCCGATTACAAGGTAAGAATGAATTCAGTTCCAACCATAACCCCGGGAATAACAAGTTTCATACTTTCACTAATATAGGCAACAAAATGTTGTTTTATTGTGCTGATTACAACTGCAATCTTGAGTAAGATCAATAAACGTTACATACATACGCTAACATTGTTCAAATGAGTGCTGGGAAGGCTGGGGAAAGATGGTGGCCGTCACTGATGAAAGAAACCGTCCATGCAAAAACGTAGCGCCATATTGGATTTCAAAACTGCCTTGAAAACATATTTTACGAAGAGCTCACATGCTTATTTTAGTTCGTATGGGGCTTTCATATATCACAATATGTTGACGAAACTTCAGTATTTAAATGGTATGCTTAGTTGAAATTGTATTCATGTTTCACCAATTAAATATCGAGTGAATAAGACCCGTCTACCGTGATGAGGGTTGGCCTGTCGTGATGTTTCCCCCTAAATATCGAGTGAATAAGACCCGTCTACCGTGATGAGGGTTGGCCTGTCGTGATATTCTACCCTAGGCAACAAAATGTTGTTTTATTGTGCTGATCACAACTGCAATCTTGAGTAAGATCAAAAAACGTTACATACATACGCTAACGTTGTTCAAACGATTGCTGGGAAGGCTGGGAAAGATGATTTTCGTCACTGATCAAAACCTGTACATCCCACGGTAGCTGCCATATTGGATTTCAAAACTGCCTTGAAAACATTTTACGAAGTGCGTCACATGCTTATTTCAGTTCGTATGGGGCTTTCATATATCACATTATGTTGACGAAACTTCAATCTTTTGAATGGTATGCTTGGAGTTGTAATTGTATTCTTGTTTCACCATTTAAATAGGGTAAAAAACCGCATGGTACAGGGGTGGACCATGTACAATCAGCGTGAACAACCCCAAAAAAAGTACATTATAACGCGTCCTGACATTGGAGATGGGCATCAGTTGCGACAAGTTGTTGGTGAGAAACGGAGCTAAAAACCTCTACTCCAGTGTCAGGACGCGTTATAATGTACTTTTCTTGGGGTTGTACACATTGATCGTACATGGTCCACCCCTGTACCATGCGGTTTTTTACCCTATCGAGTGAATAAGACCTGAAAACTGTGATAAGGGTTGGTAGTCGCTGGGATTGGGGCGTCAAATGTATTTCGCCGTGTTTAGTATTGGCCCCTGGGGGATAATTACAGTGGCCCGAATAAATGTTACTTTAAATTCTTGTTCAATAAGTAAAATAATGTAGGATAACGTCAACTGCCATAGGGTAGATCATCACAGCAGGCCAAGCAGGCCACCTACCATCAATGCAAGCCACCCTCCGAAAAAGTACATTATAACGCGTCCTGACACCCGAGATGGGCATCAGTCGCGACTTGTTGTTGGTGAGAAACGGAGCTAAAGACCTCTACTCTCCTTTCGAAGTAAGTATTTTCTCCAAAGTTAGAAATTAAGGCCAAATTTTAAGATTTAAACAGAGGGTACTGAAAACGGTCTCGAAAAACGTAGTGCAAATCTTCACCAAAACGCGGGGTTTTTTTCAACATTTTTACTTACAACTCGAGGTATTTAGAAGATTGACGCCATCTCGATGTTTTACGGAGTAGCTTGTGTCATAAACTAACCATTTCCTGTGATAAATCCGCACACCACTTGTACCCACAGACGCTGGAGCACTTTTATCACAACAATCGAAACACGATTTCTCATCAACAACAAGCCAGGCGTAAACAGCTGTTGGGGTAGAAGATGACGAGAAGCGTGCTCTTGGCTAATTTTTAAATAAGTAGTAAAACATCAATATTTTACATATTTATGATGATTAATTTGAAAATATTCGTTATTGAAAAAGTAACTCGACTCTGACTCAAATTTAAGTAATTATTTTTCTGAATTAGAACGTTCTTTCAAGTTCTGTATTATGACGTCACGACATCTTGACTTTCGTACCTATTGTAAATAATTGCTATACTCAACTGTCATTGCAGAACAGTTTACCAGTTATTCATGCAGATTGTTATCAGCTATACATGTAATTGTTATAGATCGTAATGCGCATATATATCTTTATTATTTACTTTTGGGATATATGAAGATGTTTTACTGCTGGATTATCGCCGTAGTGTGACGCAATCGTTTTCGGTCCATGGGCCTCTTGTCTGTTTTCGCACCACCATCAAGAAATTATGGGGCCGCCGAACCGAAATTTGCAATGACCAGAAAGTCGTTTTTTAAAAGAGGAAAGGTAGCATTGAGGGGCATATGTTTTGACTGAGAAAAATAAAAATTTATTCAATAGCTAGCTTGTAAAAAATACTTGGTTATAAAAAAACTTGATTGACAACTAAGCAGCATGTCTACTATGGGTTTCCAGAGACAGTGCAAGCAGGTTTTTGGGCAATACCCATTTCTGTAACGAAACACTCTTAACAGAACGAGATTTTGCTATAGTGCATTACACCCAGTGCCGTAATTTATAAGGGTATCGTGAATCACTAATCGTAAAGAAAAATAACGACCACTTTGTCCTTGTACCAAGAGACAAAAAACTCCATTATGCAGAAATGGATACGAACACGCGTATAAAGCTCCACCTACCCTCTCCCCAACCCCCCCCCCCCCCTCCACCGCCATCCCTTTTCTTCTTCGTTCCTCCTCCGCCTTCCTTTCTCTCTCTCTCTCTCTCTCTCTCTGTTGCCATTCGGTATGTGTTTGACCCCTCCAAACTGGGTATAAGACTACACACAAAACGTTGAAATTGGTGAAATTAGGCTATGTATTGGAAGTATATATACATAAATATTAAAGCAATTTTATCATTATTGCATTACTATGACAACTAGAATTCATGGAAACAGTTTATAACCTGTTTAAAGCATCACCCACGTAATAATACGTTTACCGCGATCTACTCGGTAGCGCCTTCAACGGGATTACGTTCAAGACTTTAACTGTGCTTGTCAAGCGTCAGCCCCGTAATAATACGTTTACTCGCATAGAGAGTGTAGGAACATCATTTGGTAACACTCTCAGCACATGGGAAACTTATTTCCAGCCTGGCAACTCTTTCCTGGTGGTCGCTTATGCTAGAAAACTGCCTGTCCCTGTTGGTTTTCTTTCAATACGCTTCGGGCGTTATCGAGACAAATTGGATTTCGCGTCTTTCACAATGAATGTCCCAAAGAGGAGGCATATTTTCTTTAGGTGAGATGTGATGATACAAACTTTTTCTTCCAATTTGCGGGAGTGAAGATGTACTTTTCTTTGCCGAGTGACTGGACTGAGAGAGAGAGAGAGAGAGAGAGAGAGAGAGAGAGAGAGAGAGAGAGAGAGAGAGAGAGAGTTTCCTACAGTTAATTACAGTATGAATAACAAGCATAAAAATTCAATATTAACTTTGAAAAACTATCATCAGTGCTATGATCGTGATTACAAAAAAAGCGGTCGACGGTACGCTTAGCAGCGAGCTCATCAGGGGCGGAACGCTTAACAGGATAATGGAACGGCGTGTTGTGTGAAGTGAAGCCTCCACGGTTTGTAATGTTGGCAACCGATGATTTTGCCATTCTTAGCATGCAAACATTAAACATTAAAGGTTACATTTATTTCTGGCATACGATTATTTAAGAAATTCAAAATACTAATAAAGACTGAAATCAATGGAAAAGTGCTAGCAAAAACAAAAAAGCAAAAAAAAAAAAAAAAAAAAACGTAGTCGTTCCTCTATGCACTTTTCCGTATTCGTTCCTCTATGGTTTTTCGGCAGCCAGATGTACGAAAACGTTAGAAACATTTGATTTTATCTACGTTAGAAATATCTGTAATTTTTCGGGGTAATTTGGTTGCAAAAAAGGGATAATAGGAGCACTTACAGATTAGCGGGCCCACTCGACCGCCGACCGAAATCGGCGGAAGAACACCAAAACCAATATGGCGGCGATACCAAAACAACAACAAACAAAGTAGGGAGCTACTACATATCCGCGACGATCGATTTATGTGTGCTGTCAGAAAGGCCGTGGCGGAACGGCGCTTCGCGCCTATCCGCAAATTTAAAGATTCTTGGCAGGCACGCATGTTCTGGCAAGAGGTAATGTTGCGCGCGCGCGCTAACCACAGGGGTTACAGTAAGGCTACTTACCGTGGCGGATGGATTTGGGTGTCGCGATACCAAAACAACAACAAACAAAGTAGGGAGCAACTGGCCCGGTAAAGTGTAAACAACCCGGATAATATACATGAATTAGGGGGAAACATCAGTTCAGGCCAACCCTCATCACGGTGGACGGGTCTTATTCACTCGATATTTAATTGGTGAAACATGAATACAATTGCAACTCTAAGCATACCATTTAAAAGACTGAAGTTTCGTCAACATATTGTGATATATGAAAGCCCCATACGAACTAAAATAAGCATGTGAGCTCTTCGTAAAATATGTTTTCAAGGCAGTTTTGAAATCCAATATGGCGGCTACGTTTTTCATGGACGGTTCTCATCAGTGACGGACACCATCTTTCCCAGCCTTCCCAGCACTCATTTGAACAATGTTAGCGTATGTATGTAACGTTTATTGATCTTACTCAAGATTGCAGTTGTAATCAGCACAATAAAACAACATTTTGTTGGCCTATATTAGTGAAAGTATGAAACTTGTTATTCCCAGGGGTTATGGTTGGAACTGAATTCATTTCTTACCTTGATAATCGGCCGGTTTTTGTATCCTTACTGCCATCACAACTGAAACTCCACAGTGCTTATTTGATTGTTATTATACACATTTTGGTCTCTCAGTTCACTCCACATTGCACTTTAAACCCGTTGCTGTTCCTGGTTTCTAAGCGCGCGCGCCATAAACACAATTACAAACAGCAGACGACGACAGACGACGAAACTGCAAAGTTTTATTCCCTAAACTGTTTACTTTACTCGTTATTTAGTTTAAATTTACATTGTTATTTAAAAATTTTGATTTAATTCATGTATATTATCCCTTTTTAGCAACCAAATTACCCCGAAAAATTACAGATATTTCTAACGTAGGATAAAATCAAATGTTTCTAACGTTTTCGTACATCTGGCTGCCGAAAACCATAGAGGAACGAATACGGAAAAGTGCATAGAGGAACGACTACGTTTTTTTTTTTTTGCTTTTTGTTTTTGCTAGCACTTTTCATTGATTTCCAGTCTTTATTAGTATTTTGAAATTTCTTAAATAATCGTATGCCAGAAATAAATGTAACCTTTAATGTTTGCATGCTTTAATGTTTGCATGCTAAGAATGGCAAAATCATCGTTGCCACATTAGTGGAGGCTTCACACATACGCCGTTCCATTATTATAAACTGTTTCCATGAATTCTAGTTGTCATAGTAATGCAATAATGATAAAATTTGCTTTAATATTTATGTATATACTTCCAATACATAGCCTAATTTCACCAATTTCAACGTTTTGTGTGTAGTCTTATACCCAGTTTGGAGGGTCAACACATACCGAATGGCAACAGAGAGAGAGAGAAAGGAAGGCGGAGGAACGAAGAAGAAAAGGGATGGCGGTGGAGGGGGGGGGGGTGGGGGGGGAGAGGGTAGGTGGAGCTTTATACGCGTGTTCGTATCCATTTCTGCATAATGGAGTTTTTGTCTCTTGGTACAAGGACAAGTGTCGTTATTCTTTACGATTAGTGATTCACGATTACCCTTATAAATTACGGCACTGGGTGTAATGCTCTATAGCAAAATCTCGTTCTGTTACGAGTGTTCGTTACAGAAATAGGTATTGCCCAAAAACGTGCTTGCACTGTCTCTGAAACCCATAGTAGACATGCTGCGTTAGTGTCATCAAGTTTTTTTTATAACCAAGTATTTTTTACAAGTAGCTATTGAATAAATTTGTATTTTTCTCAGTCAAAACATATGCCCCTCAATGCTAACTTTCCTCTTTTAACGACTTTCTGGTCATTGCAAATTCGGCCCCATAATTTCTTATGGTGCGAAAACAGACAGAGGCCCATGGACCGAAAACGATTGCGTCACACTACGGCGATAATCCAGCAGTAAAACATCTTCATATATCCAAAAAGTAAATAATAAGATATATATGCGCATTACGATTATAACAATTACATGTATAGCTGATAACAATCTGCACGAATAACTGGTAAACTGTTCTGCAATGACAGTTGAGTATAGCAATTATTTTACAATAGGTACGAAAGTCAAGATGCCGTGACGTCATAATACAGAACTTGAAAGAACGTTCTAATTCAGAAAAATAATTACTTAAATTTGAGTCAGAGGCGAGTTACTTTTTCAATAACGAATATTTTCAAATTAATCATCATAAATATGTAAAATATTGATGTTTTACTACTTATTTAAAAATTAGCCAAGAGAACGCTTCTCGTCATCTTCTACCCCAACAGCTGTTTACGCCTGGCTTGTTGTTGATGAGAAATCGTGGTTTCGATTGTTGTGATAAAGTGCTCCAGCGTCTGTGGGTACAAGTGGTGTGCGGATTTATCACAGGAAATGGTAGTTTATTGACACAAGCTACTCCGTAAACATCGAGATGGCGTCAATCTTCGAAACATTTTAGTTGTAAGTAAAAATTTCTAAAGCGTTTTGTGAGATTTCCACTGCCGTGGGCGCCATTTTCAGTACCCTCTGTTTAAATCTTAAAATTTGGCCTTAATTTCTAACTTTGGGGAAAATACTTACTTCGAAAGGAGAGTAGAGGTCTTTAGCTCCGTTTCTCACCAACAACAAGTCGCGACTGATGCCCATCTCGGGTGTCAGGACGCGTTATAATGTACTTTTTCGGAGGGTGGCTTGCACTGATGGTAGCTGGCCTGCGTGGCCTGCTTTGATGTTTTACCCTAAATCAAAATTTTTAAATAACAATGTAAATTTAAACTAAATAACGAGTAAAGTAAACAGTTTAGGGAATAAAACTTTGCAGTTTCGTCGTCTGTCGTCGTCTGCTGTTTGTAATTGTGTTTATGGCGCGCGCGCTTAGAAACCAGGAACAGCAACGGGTTTAAAGTGCAATGTGGAGTGAACTGAGACCAAAATGTGTATAATAACAATCAAATAAGCACTGTGGAGTTTCAGTTGTGATGGCAGTAAGGATAAAAACTGCCGATTACAAGGTAAGAATGAATTCAGTTCCAACCATAACCCCGGGAATAACAAGTTTCATACTTTCACTAATATAGGCAACAAAATGTTGTTTTATTGTGCTGATTACAACTGCAATCTTGAGTAAGATCAATAAACGTTACATACATACGCTAACATTGTTCAAATGAGTGCTGGGAAGGCTGGGGAAAGATGGTGTCCGTCACTGATGAGAACCGTCCATGAAAAACGTAGCCGCCATATTGGATTTCAAAACTGCCTTGAAAACATATTTTACGAAGAGCTCACATGCTTATTTTAGTTCGTATGGGGCTTTCATATATCACAATATGACGAACTTCAGTCTTTTAAATGGTATGCTTAGAGTTGCAATTGTATTCATGTTTCACCAATTAAATATCGAGTGAATAAGACCCGTCTACCGTGATGAGGGTTGGCCTGTTGTGATGTTTCCCCCTAGTCTACTTTACCGTGGAATGAGGGCTTAGAATTACCAAGATGGGTCTTCAGTAAACCTTCACCATGTGTTCATCTCCATGCTGGGTGATAAAGCAATTTAGTCACTGGTCCAGGACCCTTTCAACAGCTATTTTAAAACTTCTGGATTAGATACATAAGGTAGCCTACTTTGTACCTGTTGCATCACCTTGGCTAAGAGTCTAAAGACAATTTGCGTTTGGAAGCAGTTCCCTATGAGATCTACCTTGGCTCAGTAAACTTCAGAATATGTGGTTTTATGAGTGTTTTACGTATATTTTCTATTGAGTACCATTTTGAAGTTATTTCTTCTTCGGTACCACAAGGTATTCACATCCTAAAGTGTATTCGTTCAGAGACTGGAGGTTAAAACCAGTCATTATTAGCGATTTATATAAAATTATTAGTCAAAATAAGATTTAAAAAAACCATATGATAAAATATAAAAGTTACGAAGCAGATAAAGGTCGTAATGGAAGAATTTTATAATGAAAATGACAAATTGTGGCCCCATACAAACGTAGCGACGAGATTACCTGGCAAAATCGCATTGCCTTGTCCTTGGCATAGGCAAAACTGGCGTTATTTACCATACTGTAGTGAGGATAATTAAGTCTAAATGTAATTTAATTAATCCTATATTAATTACAGTTCTTAAAACGAAACACAAGATAAATTAAATATATAACATACCTTTCCATCCGTCCGGACCATGGTTTTCCCATGGCCGGGATAGATCTTGTATCCACTGTAATGACACAGTTGTAACCTGAAAAGAACGTAGAGAAGCTAAAATAAATAACCGTGAACAACATTGTTTCGTTTTTGTCAAGCTGACTTCAATATAACACAAGATGGTGCAGATATTCTTCGATAAAAGTTACGATTGGCTGGGGATACCTACTTCATCTTGAAGCACTACAACTCGGAAAGAGCTGATGTAAACAAATGAATGCCGAGCCGAGTCTCGATTTCGTATAAATGTGTTATTATTTTTTATTTACAATCGAGTATTTATTACAGTATTTGGTTATAATAATATTTTATATATAATATTTTAATATAAAATGTTAAATATCTCCCTTAACGAAGAAATTGAAAATCAAAATATATCATCGATTTCCTACGAAAGCCAACCAAAACATTGGCGCTTAAATATGGCCTCCTCAGGTATGTACTATTTTAGAAAATTCGCTGAAAGCTGTCCGTTAATCTCTCGCCGCGGCGTCGTTCCCCTTCGATTGGAGTCCGTCCGTCGAAGCACGAGAGGAATTTCCTCAAGGGAACGCTCAGAAATATCAGCGTCGCCAGAGAGAAGGAGAAGGAGATCAATAAATATAAATGGTCTTTTCTCTCGAAGGGGGTTTCCACCCAGCCTTAATATTTCGCGTCTGACATTAAGACGCACATTCCTCAATTAAAGCCTGTTCGCCCAATGGCGCCCTAGGTCTCTCAGTAGGGTACCGTTGCCGCGTTCTCTCCCCATTTCCGGTTTTTGCCAAAGGGCATAGGCCATGGGATGCCCTGTTTGTGGGTTGCGGCTAGTGGGCAGGGCAGGGACGTTGGTCAGCCAGGCCACCCCATGCTGGGACGAGACCCTAAACGTACGGGGACCCATTTGGATGGTACGCATATCCCATTTTAAAGCATTCCAGTTTTTTATACATGAGATTATTTCATGTGTATTTAGTATAAAGGGTTATTCAACAGGGTTAGGCTAGATTAGGGCTTAGGCTACCCCTGAGCTTTTGTACGTTATGCCTGACCAGGCTATATTAGGTTAGGCTATCTGGTTGGGAAATGTAAACCCAATTTTGCACCAGTTTCAGGCCAGAAAAGAATGTCTGTTGTCTCCACTCTGGCCAGTTTATTGAAGTAAGAATAGACTTAACAAAGGTTATCCCACATAACCTGCCCATATTAAAAGGATTCACAAATAATTTGCGTGAGCCATATGAATTTAGGACAGTGGTCTGGTGTGGGCAGTGAATATCATAACGTGGATTATAATACTTATAATTTTGGCCTCAGTGGCGTGGTTGGTATGGTGTTGGCGCACTACCTCTGTGGTGGCGAGTTCTATTCTTGGGCATTCCATTGAGGTGTGAGAGATGTGTATTTCTGATGATAGAAGTTCACGCTCGACGTGGTTCGGAAGTCACGTGAAGCCGTTGGTCCCGTTGCTGATGAATAACCACTGGTTCCATGCAACGTAAAAACACTATTCAAACAAAATGAAATGTGGTCCTCTGATAATCTAGCATAGTTTTGTTGTGGTTCTTATATACCATTTGTATTAATCTTCATCATAAAGTGATAGCCTGACTTGTTTCCTCATTGAGAAATGGGGCTTGCAAAGAGTGAAAAACAAAGACATAGCAACATAACTTTGCCCTTCCCTCCTACCACATTATTAAACATGGGCCAGTAGACTAAATTTAATCAGTTGGCCAAGAATTTGCAATAGACTTAAATATAAAGTTAGTTGAAATCTTGACCATCAAAACATTTTACCAGGTTTAGAATGACCTTAAATGACTGATAAGCTATGTTATTCTTTCAGCTTCAGTTGCAAATGAATAGGCAACTTTACAAACACATAATGAACAAATAATTACCCTATATAACTAAAGAAACCTTTGTTTAATACATTTGATGAATGAACTACCGTATATTTCGGCGTATAAGTCAACCCTTTAGCCCCAAAAAATCATGCCAAAATTAGGGGGTCGACTTATCTAACGGTAAAAAAAAAAGTGAATCTTTATTATTTTGGCATATCGGTACAGGAATCCAGGCTTTACAGTTGGCTAATAACAATGACAGCCCTGTTGAGGTAACTATGTATGTAAATATTACCAGTATTTAAAACATTTCACACTGTAATACGACAATAATAATACATTAGAACATCCATTACCTTAAATAAAATGAAAAAAATCAAAGTAGCTTGAAGAAACCCCAATCGCACAGCAAGTGTAAACATTGCATAGCCATTTGTAGTACAGTTATTGAGAAGGATGCGTTCACTGACAGTTTTGTATTTACCGGGGTATTGTTCAAAAACATTTATGGAATGAAATCTTTATTTATCACTAAATAAAATAAAAAAAATTTGTATTTAATAGTAAATATGTATTTAAAATCCTTCAAAATTACTTGAGTCACTTTAATTAAACAATTCATCAAACAAATTATCATTCACGGTTTCATCAGGATCCCAGTTTGAATCTGGTGAATCATCTGTAGGTTCACTTTCCTTCAAATGAGCCTGTTTATGCCATAGAAGAACCAATGGTCAAGGAATATTCCAACATCATGATAAAATACTGGCACGTCGTTTTAACAACCCAATCAAAACATTAACTTGAGTGGCAGTTTGTACATACATATATACGTAGGCTGTTATGCAGCGTTACTTAGCGCTTTGTTTGTTTACATTACACTCGATTAACGTATCTTTCGTTTCGTCATTTCTAATCATATTTGCCGGTATATTCATCTTTTATATATTAAGTAGATTTGTTAATATACCGAGTATATTACCTGTATTTCTAATGATAAGTAGAGCAACATATGTACTGTAATAACATTCAGGTTATTTTATATGATAGGTTTTACCCTGCTGCTTATTTTGAGCGTATGGCTGGCCTCACATTTTATAGGTCGACTAATATACCCGATATTAGTTAAAAACATAAAAATTTACTCAGAATTGGGGGGTCGACTTATCTTCCGGTCGACTTATACGCCGAAATGTACGGTAATAGTATGGTAGTAAAGTAAATCATAAGGGAAGGAATGTCAGATGTTACTGACAGGAAGAAGAGTATGAATCAAACATGACATCTCAATATAAAGAGAGTAGGGTTACTCCTAAATAAGAAATCAATTCATATTTTTACTAGTACTCATTTTCAAAGGTTAATGCTGTTTTATAGTTAGTTCATCAGTTCTACTTTTCAATTGACATGAATTATTTCTACATCCAAAGTTAGGTAAATAATATTCTAGCCTTTAACTAAAACACTTACATTGTCAACTATAAATAATAAGATCATTGGTAGCTAATTTGTATAACCGGGTTTCAAGGGAGATACAGCAAAGTAGAAGTCAGTTATTATTATGCAGATATTAGATTAGCCTTGAAGATGTTCCTGTTAAAATTATAATAGAAACTGTTACTTTTGTATTCATTTTGCAATTGTTTAGTTTTTGTGTGACAACAGCCTTTGTTCCACTTTATCTCATACTTTTTTTTTCTTTCTTTTAGGAGAGGAAAAGGATGAAGGACAAGATGATACAGGTAAGGATGGTTTATAGCTATTAAGAAAAGCCTCAGTTTTACTGAAACTCTTAGTTAGTTAGTTGAATAGCCCAGAATCTTCAAACATATATATTTATAAGTTTTTATAAAATATAACAAGTTTTCCTTATGGCACATATGTTTAGCACTTGTCAGCTTTAGAGTTCATCTATTGGATATCATGTTGGCAAATGTTAAAACTCAGTGTAAGTAACAAAAGTCATAAGAGCTCAAGTGAGTAGTGTTACATGAAACATTTTAGAGCATTGAGTGCTCTTGCAAAGTACAAAACAGTATTTTAGTACTACATACCAAACTTCACAGGTTTCATCATAAGAAAGTCTTTTCTCCCCTTACTCTTATGATCTCATCTTTTTGATGAGATTGCTCAAACGGATGGTCAATTTTATCTAGACTGTTAACAGATGATGACTTGTTATGCTTTTCCACAGGCTTTATTTCAGCAGGAAGTTTGAATATACATCTATAGAGCCTATACCCTGAAAGCAAGCTAGTATTTCCTACTTGTATAGAAACATTATCATTCTTTTAAAGTGTCATTATGGTACACTTGTCCTTACTGGACTATTTCTTTCCTTGAATTTATATCTGTAGATTGGCCTTCTTGGCAGTAAAATTAATGGCATTCTTAATAGCTTGTAATGCTTCTGCAAAGTGTAACATTGCCTTTATTTTATTTCCATCTTGAATGTTTTTTTCTCCCTTTTACCAATGGATATTCTTTGTACTTCGTTAGGCTTTACTCATATGAATATTTGCTCAATTTCAACAGTAAATATTGTTAAATTGTGTGATTTCTTTTGATCTAAATAATATCGTTTTTACAACTGGAGAGTCCTTTACATATAAGGTGGGTTATGATTGATGGGTTCATAATGACTTAATTACAGCACTTTCACAGAGACTATTCAGCTCTAATTCACTCTGCCTTGACTAATAATCCGAACGTGATGAAAACTAAAGGTAGCCAAGAAACATAAACGAGTTGCTGATGATCCCAGACTCTGTTTTTCACATTACTGTACTTGGGAGATATATTGTCTGGTGCTGCCATTGTTTGCAGAAAGTGTCCTAAGTCTGCAGGTCAAAGCAAAAAATGGATGTGCAGGTTGGTGAGAGGACCTGTCACGTGACATTTGAAATTCATAGCAGGGTCTTCCATATCAAAACTGGTAAAAGGATGTTACTGGCAAGTTATTATTATCTACTAAACCAAAATAGAGCAATTGTTTGTATTTAGGAGGCAAAGCATTTTTTTTTTATTATTATTTAATGCTAGATGATGGGTTATTTTAAATGTTTTAATACCATGCCAAACTGTTCTTTCAGTTGCCAGTGACTCAGAAGTAGTATTAGACCTGTGTGGCAGAAGACTCAAGAGACTCGAGAAAGCGCCAGCAAACCAGGCGTATGCCACAGCACTCGTTTTAGATAATAATTATCTACAGAATTTAGCCAACCTTGACAGCTATGGAGAACTGGAAAGGGTAAGAACTATGCGTCTTGTTTTCTTTTATTCAGGATACTGTAGATGGTGTATGAATTAAATATGAATATATATTTCTGTCTAACTTTAGAGTAACTGTTCATAAATAATATAGTGTCTGTGTATAACTTTTCTGTATTAACATTTACACGTTCTGAGAGGTAATTTTGTATTTATATAGCCACAAATTAAGTAACAGTCTTCCCCGAATAAGTTTTACAAAGAAATTGAGCATAGTAAATAAAGTAGCAAAATATTTGTAAGAGATACTTTTTTCTCTCTCTCCCTAAGATACAGGACATATGAAAGTCTCCCTCACATAGGAATGAGATACTATTCCATAGTACACATACTTAATAATACCAAACAATGCATATTTGTGCTCATCTTGTGAATGCTTCATTTCTCACTTGTATTTGCCCACTTCCTTATTCCCATAGATTTGTTGAATAAATTGATGCAGACAGAAATTGATACACAGTCTCGGAACTGTAGAACATACATCTTATCTTTATTTAAATACAAACCAAACTTAACTTGACATAGCATTGTTTTAAAAACCAGTACAAGAAAGTATTGCAAATACTTTTCAATTTATATCCATTCAGCATTTAGGAGACCTGATAAATGCATACTAATTTGTGAATTAATTTATTTTCAGCTATCTATTGCCAACAACCAAGTGGTTAGAATGTACTGGTTTGCACGCATGTACTCGTTACGCGTGCTCAATCTTCCAAATAACAACATTGTACAGGTAGAGGGTATGAGGGAATTGGCACATCTCATACATCTAAATTTGGCTGGTAATAGGATAAAGGTGAGTACAATATTGATTGCTAAAAATGTTGATCATATAAACTTCATTCTCACTTAAATATACAGTCAACTTGAGTGGAAAGCATTGATGTATGAAACTATATATTTGTTCATGGCAAAACTTACCTGTCAGATATATAATATAGCTGTTTTATTTTTCTGAAGTCCAACAGACAGAATTTTAAAAAACTTCCGACAAACACGCAGTGGTCGGCCAGGTGGTTAGTTACCCATTCCCGCCGCTGGGAGGCGGGTATCAGGAAAACCATTCCCATTTTCTATTCATAATTTTTCTGTCGCCGGTGCTGAAAACACCTGTTTTCAGTACCTCCGTCTTAGGATTTTGGAAACTTCATTGCCGCTAAGTATCCTAATTGTCTTTTGATTATTTACTTGGATTTGTGGCTAGGCATACGCTATCTTAAATGATTTGAATTTGATTCATTTTTGCTTTAAAATATCTGAATCTAGTTAGGCTAGTTTCAGACGGGGTTGTCTGCAAAGATAGGGTGTGGCTACCGAAAGCTTCGGTAGATCCGCACTTGGTATGTACGAGGGGTATGGGTCTTCCTTCTTTGTTGAGATTTGTCATGTAAGGAGTGTGAGACTTTGTTCTATTCCGTAAGGAAGACGTATGATTCGTATGTACGCAATTAATCAGTACAAAATCCAGAGTAGAACCTGCTAACTTAACCTGTAGACTGTTTTAACCTGCTAACCCTGTAGTATGGCCTACCCGTATGATATGTATGACGAGAGGTGCTCGCTCTTCTTCATTGCTGTGAAGTGCTACTTCTGTAATTGTTACTCCTAACCCTGCAATATTGCCTTCGGGCCCTAAGCAGTGTCTGTAGAGGAATTGCCCTTTCTCTTATACTCTTTCGATTCGTAACTTAGAATCGAAAGTGCTTGCTTAGAGAGTAAAAGTGAAGTGCAGAAGTGCAGTGATACCCCTTTGTGTAGTGGAGGGTGCGTCAGACGGCCTCGTTTCGCCTCTAGGCCTGGACCTCTGCTTGACTCCCAGGGACCTGGGGAGGGAGCATGTCGAAAGCCGAAGGAGGGTTACAAGGAACCCCCACCGATCTGGCGTGCCTTCGGCAGTTACTGATGAAAATCCCCATACTGCCAAAGTGCGTGCGCGTGCACGAATCCTGAAAGTTTGCTTCTCGTCCTCCGAAGCGTCCTCTCCGTGCAGGGGTTGGAGCTTTCGGAAGGACTCGCGCCCTCTAAATAGAAGCTTGATAGAAGAGGACGCTTCACGTCCTCTCTCTCTCTCGTATGCGTTTCAGTGAGAAGTAAGAAGGCGAACGTCGCCTGAACTCGTGTCCGTCTTTCCACCGAGAAATACGTAAAAGAAGTCATAGTAGCAGGAAGCTTTTGAGAGCGGACGCCTGGGACGCTCGGATGGACTCCACGGCGCGCGCGAGTGCACGCCAAGCGCGCTCCGTGCGCGCCAGTGGACGCCGAGCGCGCTCCAGACGCGCGAGCGCGCTTCAAGTGGACGCCGAGCGTGCACCAGCGCACGCCAGGTGTGTCGCCTGGCTGAACGTTTCTGTTGAACTCTTCAAGCTCTTGTTTCAGATTTGGGCCTAAAGAATTTTTACCTCTACCTTCGGTGATACCTTCTACCTCACCTGCAAAGAATGTGAAGTAGGCAGTGCTTCGGAGGAAGCTTAAAGTGAACAGACAACTTCTTCTTCGAAACCAGCAAGACATCGGGTTTCGTGAATTCAAGAGGTCTCTGTCAATTAATATGCTTTTCGCATAGGTGGATGGAGTTAAGGAAGATCTCGTTTTGCTCTACGCAACCTTTGCCATTCTGCCAATAAATTTAAGTGCCATACCGCAGTCAAGACTTTGCGCTAAAGGCAGTTACGGGTTATGTAAGGCTGATGTCCTGCACGTCAGGACTCTCGGCAACTTGTTCAGTAGGATTCTTTGCAAAGTGCATCATCAAAAAGGACGCTCTTCAGGAAAGCGCAAGACAGGACTTCCTTTGCCATACTGCCAATAATTTTAAGCTTTAGCAGGCATTAGTTGGGATAAGGAGAGGAAGCTGGTTGGAGAGTTTCTCCTCTTCCCAGGATAATTTTCCAAGCTTTTTACCCCATCTGAAAGGTTTTCAGATGATAGATTTTGTTAGTTTCTAGTCGGGACTACGCTGCCGAATTGAACATCGTCGTCCTACTTGCCGTAAGCCCAGTCTCTTAACAGGATTCTTGCCCCTTCCTCGTTTTGAGATCGGGAATCGGGAAAAATTAAATGCTCGAACCTCCCACCTTTTGGGGGATTACGTTTTGTCAATTCAGTGACTTTCCCCCATTGACAATATACTTTCGTTTTGTCAAGTAAGTGGGTATCCCCTCTTGACAAAAATATCTCTTTGTCCCGTAAATGGGTTAGTTCTCATGACAAACATCTCATTAACTTGATTTTGCGTAAGCGAATAAGCTCTTATTGACAAGATTCGGAAGAGCTCTCATTCGTCATTCGCAGACTCGTACAAGAAAATAGACTTGTAGACTACGTCAATGAACGCTTATGTCCAATAACATAAGAAGCTTGAGCTGACTGCTTCGACTGCTTCGATTCTCTTAAGTTTTGTTCATGAAACTTGCCTGTCAGATATGTATGTAGCGTATTCGAATTCAGCTATATATATGTCTGCCAGGTAAGTAGGAACAAACTTTATTGTGATATAATTTCATTTTTTGCCTTGCGTTATTTTTACTTCTGGTTGGTTCAAGTCATATACGCTTGCTGTAGTTACCTCTTCGGATGGCAACCGAGAGGTCTGTTGTCTATTTTAAGGACATTTAATCGTTACTCCCTGCAGCCTAACAGGAGTTTCCGATTTATCTTTTACCGTTGTATGGTAGTGTTTCTGACGACACAAACGCATCTATATTTTAGCGTTTTCTGTTTCGCTTAAATATACCAGCTTGAGAGTCTTTGCTCAAAAAATACGGACCTATTTCTTCGTAGAATAGGGTAGCTGGCAACCCAGACATAAAGTTAAGAGACGACGTTCGTAAGCTGCTTGCTGCTGCTGTCACGCTGTCTGCCAGTCCAACCGAGCCAGTATTCAGTGACAGATCGTGCGCTGTCATGCGCGGTAGGTTACGTCTCTCTCTCCTGCGGGATTGACTGACTAACCGTATCTCTGTGCTGACGGTTACGTCTCTCCTGCGGGATTGACTGACTAACTGTATCTGTCCTACAATCACGGACTTTAGCCTAAGATTGAGGGGATTTCTTACGTGAATGAATAAACGTTGCATTCGTTTTGCCTTACTATGTTTCACAGAGTTTATCTCTTAATCCTTTCGGTGCTCGTTACCGCACGGTATGGAACTACGAGTCCTACCGCAACATTGCACTTTTATTGCTCTCTGCTTAGGCAAAGCGCAGCCTTATTTAGGGAAGTAAGCATACTCGGGGAGGGAATGGATGAGCTTGCTGGGGACCATTTCCTTCCTGAAGAAAGTTTGTTTCCCCGAATAGACTGCAATTAGACCACAGTTTTTTCCCTACCGGGAAAACTGAAATATTATTCAAGATCTAGCAATGATTCTGAACATCTCTCAGTGCGTCTATCACCTGAGGTGATAGAAAAGAAGGTGCCGGACATCTGGATGGGTTTTCAGATGTCCTGGATCTTAATCTGAAAGAAGTAAAGCGATTCGGTAGTCCCCCTCCAGTCCTCGAAACGAGTTTTTGGAACCAGTGGTCCAGATCAACTCTGATATTCCACAGCTCTCTCATATCTTAAGAAGTATCTTCGCTCGGTCCTTGTTCGAGTTTACGAGAAAGAGCCTATTATAACAAACAGGCGTAAAATGTACGATCCTCTACAGGTTCGTTACAGGATTGCAAAAGTCCGTACGATCGTCTCGATCGAGGCAAGCAATTATTCACTTCCGAGTGGAATCTTTCTTTAGAAGTAAGTTGAGAGTTGTGTAGACTTTAGGGACGCCCTTTCATTCTTCTCTTCGATATGTTGAGGACGAAGAGGCGGCTTCTTTTCTCGCTCCCTATTCTCGATCCGGGATCGGTACCATTAAACGCCATCCTATGATATTGAACGGGGATGGATTGTTTAGTTTTTTTTTTTTTTCTTTTTTTTTTTTTTTGTTTTTTCCCCCCTTTTTCAATCGCTTAGGAAAATGTAATAAGAGGATTTATGACGTCACAGGGAGCGACAATGACGCTGATCGCCCCATGTTGGCCTTCAGAATCCTGGATTCACAGAGGTCACATATTTCCTAGTTCACTTTCCAAGGACCTTTTCCGAGAGAGTCGGTCTACTCTAACTCGAAAGGTACCTATAACCTCTCCGCTCTGAGTCTGACTACGTTCAGACTATCGAGAGGTTGACAGGAATAAGATTACCGTCTTCCTTTTCCTTTTACCCGTCTGAAAATGGGATGGGAAAATAAGCTGGCAGTCACAACTATTAAAGAATATGCAAAATATGTTGTTGACGGCCCTTTGGGCTCAGAGATTTGCGTCTGTCAAACAACAAAGCCCTTCACGGATTTTTGAGTTCTGTGGAATCTCGAAACTCGCTCACCATCTACTTTTTGTCTCACCTGTTTCTCGGAGTCAGACACTCGTGCGAGATCAGGCGACATATAGTAGCCCTGAGTTTCTTTTCTTGTTGACGAAGTCAGTTGCGTTTTATACACCCCCGATGATCGTTGTAACATGAGACCAGGTTTGGACTGTCAGGCATTCTTCCTTCGGGACTGAATCGCCTTTTATGCTCCTCGCTCCTTTCTAATGGCGCCCAAGAAGCTCGAGTCAGTTGATTCCGCTGACGACGTTGGGTTGCGTGATACACCCCCAAGGTTTGCTTAGATTGAATCGCCCAGGCAGTCCAGACACTCATTCTTCAGCGAAGATAGTGCCTTATGGGTCTTCAGGGTACAGCCTTGCTGTCCTTGATTCGTCTGACTGGTCACTGGTCGGTCACCTGACTTTAGTACAGACGGACTGACTGTGCATGTCCAGATCGAAGCTTTCAATATGGAACTTAGACGGAGTCTGAAGTTCTTGATGTTAAAGCATTCGAACCTCTCCTACCTGTTAACTTTTGCATGTGATCAGGAAGGCCTTCTTCTAACCACCCTAGATACGACAAAGAGGGTTAGTGAAATTTTAAGCCATCGTCACAAGTTTTGGCTTTAGAGAAGACAAGGCGGTGTGCTCTCTAAGCCTTCCGTTGTGGCCTAAGAAGTGGAAAAAACCCGTTTTGTCCTTGGGCCAGAAGCTTGGTGAATCAAGGATGGCACAAGTTAGTGGGCAGGAGCCAGAGAGAGTCCTGTGCCCTGTCGGGTCTCTCAAGTTTTATCTACATAAAACTCAAGAAAGTCGAAGTCATTCGGGCAATCTGCAGTGTTCCGAAAAAAGACCAGACTTGCCCATATCGAAGAACACCCTGGCTTTAGTGTTAAGGAGTTCTTTCAAAAATGCTCCTTCATTTGTGTTTGCACAAAGATTTGAAATCTTTTTATCTAAATGCTCACGAGGTGAGGGCGCGGCCTCGAAGCATTTCAACAGAGCATGGCACTCAGTAACATCCTGAGTACCATGTTTTAGCGAAGCAACTCTGTGTTCACTTCACACTCCCTGCGAGATGTGAAGATGGCATATGAGATCTGCTGCTCGCTAGGGCCATACGTGTCTGCAGACACAATCTTGGGGGCAAGAAGTACCACTCATCCTATCCTGTAGAAAATGGTTAGGAAGAGCTCTTAATTTAGTTGATGAGTCGCCGACAACGGCGACTTCTTAACTCTTAAGCCTTAGTAAAACACCTTAACTTGGCTAGGTTGGTCAGGTGGTGATATATATATATATATATTTATTTTACTTCTTAGCCCTCATGGTATGGTCAATATGGTCTAGTCACGTCGTGGTCTCGCCCCATGTTGACAGATCATCTGGAGTGCACCAGCTATATAGGTCTCTACCTCGCTGGCAACTCTAGTAGCACAAGCAGACTTACGTGGCAGTAACCACGAAGCCAGCTATGCTAACAGGTGGAACCAAGATGTAAATCATCTGCATGCATTTGTTTCCTAAAATCCTCTTTATTCTGTCCCTTCCCACCTCCAAAGGTGGGATTCAGCTATATATATGATCTGACAGGTAAGTTTCATGAACAAAATGATATTGTTATGATACAATAAAGTTTGTTCATACTACCTGGCAGATATATATAATCAAGTACCCACCCACCTCCCCTCAGGGACAGTGGAAATAAAAATTATGAATAGAAAATGGGAATGGTTCCTGATACCCGCCTCCCAGCGGCGGGAATGGGTACTACCACTGGACCTGACCACTGCGGTGTGTCGGAAGTTTTTCAAAATTCTGTCGGACTTCAGAAATACAGCTATATATATATCTTGCCAGGTAAGTATGAACAAACTTTATTGTATCATAACAATATCATATTTCTACTCAGAATAAAAAAAAATTCATTTTGATCCTATTTCTTTGCAGACTATAGAAGGTTTGAGCAATAACAAAACACTAGAGCACCTTAACCTGTCTGGCAACTATATTTCACATATAAATGACCTTTCTATGTTAAAGAATCTTAAGGTTAGTATATGTATTTTTCTTGTGTTATCTTAACTGGTCTTTTACGTAAACTTGATTTCTCTTAATTATATTTCACGATTAGTCGTTGGTCTTTCTTAGTGTGAAAAGTGTGGAGTTTATCACCTTTAATATCAACATGCAAACTGCATTATAAAAATTGAGTAGTGCTAGTTGGGTTGCAATCTAAACTACTGAGAATTTTAGTTAGACGGTTAAATTGTACAGTCACCTGACTATGTATGTGTACATAAGAAAAGGTTTAAGCACATTTAGTTAGTGTCCATCACTCCAAAGCAGTCATGGGTTTTCTCATGAGGGATTAGAACACAAAATAAGCTATTGACCCATCAGCTGCTTCCAATCTCAGACAAGTGAAGAGGGTTAAACTTGTAATTAAGGGCATATGAAGCTTGTATAAAAAAAAAAAAAAACATACTGCCACTTGGTGACGCCCAAGTAAAGAGGCTACGCATCTGATCTCTTGCGCACTATAAAAGTGATGATCTGTTTTAGAGAATTGATTAAATTTTTGTGTAGTGATTCTAGGCACTTCTTGTCTGGTGTTCCTAAGGGTAGTGCTGTAGTTGTTGTTCCACCAAATGTGAAATGGATTAGAAAAGGACATTGTAAATGAAGTACAGGATGTGACTGAGCTCCAGCAGAACTAAAAACTATTCCTTAGCTGGTCCTGGTGACCTGCCAAAGTAAAATCATAATTCAAATTAATATAAGAATTTAGTGACAATGCAAGATTCCCAGAGCATCCTTTTGCAGGTTACTGATGATCTTATTGACCTGATAGGTGGTTATTATTGGCTTTGACTGCAAGAGTTGATTTCTTGTTACACCAAATGTAGGATTTGTAAAATTCTGTGGGAAAGACTTCATACTTTCCATCGAATGTAACTGTTGTATGTACTAATATGCAAGTGTAAATGTACTGTTTTTTTCATTGTATTTAAGTATTTAATAATGTTTCAAAAGTGGGTGGATTGTCTTGTCTTTGTTATTTCTTGATGTCTTTGGTTGGTTTGTTGTTATATGGTAATGAGAATGTTGAAATGAGAAGTAGACACATTTTACACAAGGTTATTCATGATTTGAGTCACCAGTATATTTATTATTGTACAAATTTGACTTTTAGTATATTTTGATGAGGGTGCATTTTTTGCATCAAAATAAAAATACTGTAAGAGTTGGAAATAATTTTTAGGTTTACATGAATTATTAGCCCCTTAGAGTTTGGAGCACTATTGGTTATCAGCTAGGTAGGTTAGACAGGATGAGTGTATCCAGTACAAAAGGTCCTCCTTTTCTTTTTTCATTTTCATACCTGTGTGAGATTATGTTGTTTCCCTTTAAGCATACTTCTTTCCAACAATAAGAAGTTTTAAGAAACTCTGGAGTAATTGCCGTTGTATTGTTATAGTTATTGAGTCTGCATTATTTGTTTGATGGCATATGGATAGGCACCTTTTTATTCAACATTTGTTCTGAATACTGCATTATCTGTTACCATAATAAAATTAATCTTAACTTTTGTATAACTAGCAGTTAGAGGTGACTGATATAAAAACAAGTAAAAGTCAATCTTTGTAACTAAACGTGGCCTCTCTCCTCACAGGAATTATTTCTACATCGCAACCGACTTACAACGTTATATCGGTGTAACAAATATTTGCCATCGGGACTAATTATTCTAACACTGTCGGATAATCAATTGGCTGATTTGAATGACCTCTCAAATCTTTCACACTTGAATCATTTAGAACAGGTCACCATTTTAAACAATCCATGTTTGGATCCTCTTCAGCCAACAGGTCAGTGAGCATTAGCAGATAAAGCAGTGATTTTGATATATTGTTTTGGGTATTTTTGTCCCAGCAGACTTAAAAGCCTGCATATTATAGAATTTGCTTAGAAAAACGTAGGAGTTTGCCTTTTTTATATATATATTATGGTTTTTTCCGTAGAGTAAAAGTTTTTAAAAAATAGTATATTGAAGTTAAGAATATTGTTGGAACATAGCACCTGTTAAGTTCCTTTGGGATTGAAGTTTTTGAAGAGGTTGATGAACATATTTAGTGAACGTTTTGGTAGCGTTATGTAGTTTAATTTATTTCTGTTTGCATGTTATTTTTTTTTTAAGAAGACGTTTTGTATTCAAATAATTTTGTTTTGTTTTTTGAGTTTTAATTTTTAAATATAAAGACTTTTGACTTTTTTTAATGTGTCTACAGGAGTTTTGACTTTTTATAATGTGTCTACAGGAGTTTTAACCTAGGTTTTTAATCTGTTTTTCAGACGAGCTAGGAACGCCAATGGGCCCTCTCCTCGCTTTCGATTATCGACCATATGTTATTAATTGGTGCCTTAATTTAAAGGTCCTTGATGGTTATAAAGTCACACCAAAAGAGAGGTTGGTAACTTGAGAGCATTTGTATTTCTCCCAAAGATTTATGTGAAATTTGCTCCTGGAAGGAAAAAAGATGCCAGAGTGAACATATCTTCATGATTATACATCTTTCGACTAAATTTTTCCACAATGCTAACCTTTGTAATACTTGTTTGAATATTAGGAACATTATTTTCTTGATAGAGATAGTATACTAAAGGTTCTTTTCAGCATCCCCTCTGCCCATAGCTTCAACCCCTTTCATTTCTTTTATCGTACCTCTGTTCACAAGATCTTTCCTCCATCTTACTTTCCACCCTCTCCTGACAATCGTTTCATTGTACAATGGCAAGGTTTTCTTCCTGTTTCACCTTTAAAATGTTCTTAACCCTGTTTGCTTTTCAGTGCCGAGTGACCTCATATGTCCTAGTGCTTGGCCCTTTAAGTAAATCCTCCGTCAGAAACTAGGAACGTGTACCACTACTAAAGCAAGACTTGTTTCTTTTCCAGCCTCAAAGCTGAGTGGTTGTACTCCCAAGGGAAAGGAAGGGGCTTCCAGGTAGGAGAGCATGCGGCGTTAGTACAATACTTGTCAGGGGTGTGTCTGGCTGGTGGTGGCTGGGGAGGGGCTGATCTTCCAGATGATGATGATAAGTTGGCCAAGATCTTGCAGCTAGCTAAGCAACACCAGCATGACCTCAGACACGCAGTCAATGGGCAGGACAACAGGTGTGGACACTGAAACAACAACAGCACTCTGCATGCAGAAATTGCTTCTTAAAAAGTGTTTGTTTGTTTCTTGCTGGTTGAATTGACCTCTGCCACTGAAGGTGATTCACAGAGCTTATTTTTTTTATTTTCTTGTTCTGGTATTGCATGTATTGTAAACTATTTCTCATTGATAATGACATGTTTTCATAATTTTTCCTTCTCTTATCAGACGTTATAGGCATCTTGTATTTTATTTGCAACATGTTTATATTTTTTGCTGCTTGCATTATCAATATGTTGAAAGGAATTGTACATTATTTTGTTAAAGATATTGGTTTGGTGTGACTTGGTTATTTTGCAAAATATTTTGGTGTTTCTTTAAATGTTGTTATCAGAATTTCATTTGATGCCTATGGGTGCTGTGAGCATTTCTAGATATTTAGATTGCACTTATAATTGACTAGTTTGTGGCAGTCTTGAAATTAGTTGCACATTTACAAAAACCTAACCCTCATAGAAGTTATTGACATAATATTCAAACATAGTCTTTTGGCTAAATCCTGTAGCGTACAAAATGTACTTGAAAAAGGATGTTTTCCATTTCTGAAATATACAAGCAAATTCAAAAGAAAGACAAAAGGACCAGCATGTTGTGGCTGAAGGATTAGCCATGAAAGAAATGCGTTATGGTTCTCATGATATTCATGCATTTGTGGTGTCATTAGTTATATTTATAAATTTATGGATTTGGTAGGAGAAAATGTTTTTAATTGATTTTTGTAGCATGCAGTTTGCATGTGTCTTTGTCTTTGTGAGAGAGGCAACATTTGCTTTTTCGAATTGTAGAAAATTAAAATTGATTTTCATCTCCTAGCAAAAGGGACTGCTGGACATCTACATACCTCAATGTGAGTGTAAAGATTATTGGAATACATAGTTGAATTGCATGATTGTTATATAGCATAAGTAATATCGTTGCTTTCTTTCTCCTCAGTGAATCGTCAAGTGGGCGTGGCAGTCGCTCAAGTAGCCACCATGATTCGCCGGCAATGCACAGACGTAGTGTGTCACGATCTGCCTCCATGAGACGCAACACTGGTTAGTCCATGAATGTTTTCATATCACTTGTATGCTTTACTTTTTAGATGGTTTTTTGCTTGGCTGCGAGTGCTTCAGTTTCTTGCTGTTTTTTCAAGGAATTTATTGTTGAATCTGTTAGATCAAAACATTGCCATGTAGTTATAATTTGGTCATGAATTGTCCCAAAGCTTTGGGTATTTCAGGCCATAGTTACCAGGTAATGATGTCCAGTTTTCAGTCTGTTTAAGACTTCTGCCTTATTCCTTTCTTGAATACTGATGAAAATGAGGTGGGCCTGCCAACTGATGTGTAACTATATATACTTGGGTGCAGTTGTAGCTGTATATTAAATTTTGTTCATGAAACTTACCTGTCAGATATATATATAGCTGTATTTTCTGAAGTCCGACAGAATTTTAAAAACTTCCGACACACGCAGTGGTCGGCCAGGTGGTTAGTACCCATTCCCGCCGCTGGGAGGCGGGTATCAGGAACCATTCCCATTTTCTATTCATAATTTTTCTGTGCTTGGGTGCTGAAAACACCTTTTTGTTTTCAGTGACCTCCGTCTTTAGGATTTTGGAAACTTCATTGCCCTAAGTATCCTAATTGTCTTTTGATTATTACTTGGATTTGTGGCTAGGCATACGCTATCTTAAATTGATTTGAATTTGATTCATTTTTGCATAAAATATCTGAATCTAGTTAGGCTAGTTTCAGACGGGGTTGTCTGCAAAGATAGGGTGTGGCTACCGAAAGCTTCGGTAGATCCGCACTTGGTATGTACGAGGGGTATGGGTCTTGCTTCTTTGTTGAGATTTGTCATGTAAGGAGTGTGAGACTTTGTCTATTCCGTAAGGAAGACGTATGATTCGTATGTACGCAATTAATCAGTAAACATGTCTAATTCCGTAAGGAAGACGTATGATTCGTATGTACGCAATTAATCAGTAACAAAAAGTCAGGGTAGTGAACCTGCTAACCTTCCTGTATGACTTTATTTTGCCTAACCCTGTAGTATGGCCTACGGGGCTATGAATATGTCTACGAGAGGTGCTTCGCTCTCCTTCATTGCTGGGAAGTGCTACTTCTGTAATTGTTACTCCTAACCCTGCAGTGTTGCCTTCGGGCCCTAAGCAGTGTCTGTAGAGGAATTGCCCTTTCTCTGATACTCTTTCGATTCGTATCTTAGAATCGAAAGTGCTTGCTTTAGAGAGTAAAAGTGAAGTGCAGTGCAGTGATACCCCTTGTGTAGTGGAGGGTGCGTCAGATCGGCCTGTTTCGCCTCTAGGCCGGGACCTCTGCTTGACTCCCAGACCCGGGGAGGGAGCATGTCGAAAGCCTAAGGAGGGTTACAAGGAACCCCCACCGATCTGGCGTGCCTTCGGCAGTTTCTGATGAAAATCCCCAGACTGCCAAAGTGCGTGCGCGTGCACGAATCCTGAAAGATTGCTTCTCGTCCTCCGAAGCGTCCTCCCCATGCAGGGGTTGGAGCTTTCGGAAGGACTCGCGCCCTCTAAATAGAAGCTTTATAGAAGAGGACGCTTCACGTCCTCTCTCTCTCTCGTTATGCGTTTCAGTGAGAAGTAAGAAGGCGAACGTCGCCTGAACTCGTGTCCGTCTTTCCACCGAGAAATACGTAAGAGAAGTCATAGTAGCAGGAAGCTTTTGAGAGCGGACGCCCGGGACGCTCGGATGGACTCCAGGCGCGCGCGGGTGCACGCCAAAGTGCGCGCCAGTGGACGCCAAGTGCGCGCCAGTGGACGCCAAGTGCGCGCCAGTGGACGCCGAGCGCGCTCCAGTGGACGCCGAGCGCGCTCCAGTGAACGCTGAGCGTGCACCAGCGCACGCCAGGTGTGTCGCCTGGCTGAACGTTTCTGTTGAACTCTTCAAGCTCTTGTTTCAGATATGGGCCTAAAGAATGTTTATCTCTACCTCCGGTGATACCTTCTACCTCACCTGCAAAAGAATGTGAAGTAGGCAGTGCTTCGGAGGAAGTTTAAAGTGAACAGACAACTTCTTCTTCGAAACCCAGCAGACATCGGGTTTCGTGAATTCAAGAGGTCTCTGTCAATTAATATTGCTTTTCGCATAGGTGGATGGAGTAAGGAAAGCTCAAGGGAAGATCTCGTTGGCTCTACCGCAACCTTTGCCATTCTGCCAATAAATTTAAGTTGCCACTACCGCAGTCAAGACTTTGCGATAAGGCAGTTACGGGTTATGTAAGGCTCGATGTCCTGCACGTCAGGACTCTCGGCAACGTTCAGTGGGATTCTTGCAAAGGCACTCATCAAAGGACGACTCTTCAGGAAAGCGCAAGACAGGACTTCCTTTGCCATACTGCCAATAAATTTTTAAGTTTCATACAATCAACTTACCTGTCAGATATATACATAGCTAAGACTCCGTCGTCCCGACAGAAATTCAAATTTCGCGCCACTCGCTACGGTAGGAGGTCAGGTGATCTACCGGCCTGCCCTGGGTGGCAGGACTAGGAACCATTCCCGTTTTCTACTCATATATTTTCTGTCGCCGGTGGTATCAACATCGTTGCTGCCACCTCTTGACTGGAATTTGCTTTTCTAAGCAATTGATCACTCTTTTTGTGGACTTTTGGTGAAGTACCTGGATCGTTGTTTTGGCATTCGCTACTGTGGACTGGATTTGGACTTGCTTTTTTATTTTTTCTTCAGAATGTCTGATTCAAGTGTTTGTGTGAGAATGTGTGTGAATGTAGGCTGCAAGGTGAGGATACCGAAAGCTTCGGTTGATCCTCACCACTGTATGTCGCAAATGTAGGGGTTTTGATTGTTCTATTCTAACACCTGTCATGAGTGTGAAAGGTTGAATGTTGAGGAATGGAAGACTCTAACTTCTTACTTGAAGAAGTTGAAAAGGGATAGAGTCAGAAGGGCTGCATCTAAGATGGCGGGTAATGGTACAAGGCCTATTGAGCCTTTGGATAATTCTAACTCTTCTCTTAATTATGATTCTGTATCAGGACCCTCACTGACTGTACATTCAGATTTCAGCTTCCGGAAAATTTCTGCAATGAACTGAAACGGGCTAACGATTCTCAGGATGAAAGCCGAAAGGGCTACCATAAAAGGTAAGGATGGTGAAAGTGACTTTAGTGAAGTGAGTGTCCCCAGTGTGGTGGAGGGGGCGTCTGACCGTCTCTTCTGCGACGCTCCCAGGCCTAGACCTCTTCCAAGCTCCCAAGCCCAGAGGAGAAGGAAAGTCGAAAGCCGTACGGAGGTTGTGGAGAATTCCCCCGGTCAGGCGTCCCTTCAGCAGGTGCTGTGTATAGACAGACTGCTCAGGACCGCTATCGAAAGCGTCCTCAGAGAGTGCTTCTCTTCGTCCGCTTCTCCTCCCTCCTAAACGAGCGGGTGGAAGGAAATTTCCGGACTTTGTCCAGGCCCCTGAAAAGGCACTGGAGAGATCCTGGTTTGGATTCAAGCCCGGAACGCTTTTCGGAAGAAGAACCTCCTTCTATCAAGAAGGCGAAGAGGGTTTCGCCGTCCCAGGATGGGGGCAACACGCCTTCGAGGTCTACCTCTCCCGTTCAAGAAGACGCAGGAGAAGCGTCCAAAAGGATCATTTTGGCGGTACAGGAACAGCTTTCCGCCCTAGTAGGAGTCCTTTCGAAGGATCCTCCTCGTAAGAAAGACGTCAGACTGCCGGTTAAGAAGACTCGTCTTCCTTCTCCCACCAGAAGTGAGGCTCCTGCGAAACGTGAGTCTTTTGAGTTCTCAGATAGAGACTCGTGGGAAGATATGGATCCGCCAGACAAGCGCGTAGCAACAGCCAAGCGCGAGGCGTCCTACAGACGAGAAGCGTCCTCTAAGAGAGAGTCAGACAAGCGAGAAACGCATGGCAGAAGAGAAGATTCTCCCAGATGGGATACGTCTGCCAGATCAGTAGCTTCAGCCGAGCGCGGAGTAACAAACAGGCGTGAGCATTCATCCAAGCGTGAGGCTCAAGAAGAACATCTGTCACGCAAGGAGGGGACTTCAGGAAGACGCGAGTCTTCAACAAGGCACGAGGTGTCAGTCAGGCGCGAGACGGTTCAGAGGCGCGAGGCACCAGTCAGGCGCGAGGCGCCAGCCAAGCGCGAAGAGTCAGTCAGGCGCGAGACGCCAGCCAAGCGCGAGGATCTTGCCAGGCGCGAGGCGCCAGCCAAGCGTGAGGAGTCAGCCAGGCGCGAGACGCCAGCCAAGCGCGAGGCGCCAGCCAAGTACGAAGAGCCAGTCAAGCATAGGAGCTCTTTACACTCTCTTAGCCCCTCTCCTATTAGGAGTTTGTCCCCAGTAGAGAGAATTGTTGGACAAGAAGACCCGGAACGAGAAGTGGTCTCTCCTACTGATCCGATTATGGAAGAGGAATCAGAGGACGAGTCTCACAGTAAGGAAGGAAGGGACTGTCGAACTACAAAGTCTTGACAGCTCTCCTTCTCCAGGAATACGGAGACGCATTGATCCCTGCCGCTCCCTCCTTCGCCTCGTTTCACGTGTTTTTCATGCTCGAAGACTCCGAAATCGTCGGCTTTCGTGAAGATGAGACCGACGATTTCTATGAAGAGAGCTCTGCAATCGCTGGATAACTGGATGCTTACTAAGAAGGAGCTAGTAAGGACAGTCTTTTGCATGCCTCCCCCTAGACTGACCGGCAAGAGAGGCATTTGGTACCAGACTGGGGAGAATATGGGTCTCACTCTCCCTGCTTCAGCTGAAGCTGACTTTTCCAGTCTGGTAGACGCATCCAGGAGACATAGCCTTTCACACGGCTAAGATTACTTGGGGCCTTTCAGAGTTGGATCATCTCCTCAAGGGACTTTTTCACATTCTAGAAGTCTTTAACTTCCTAGATTGGGACCCTTGGGGTGATGTCCAAGAAGGGCTCATGCCCCTGAAGGGCTAGAACCGGATGTACTCCTAGCAATTCTGTCATGTATTGACAAGGCGGTGCAAGACGGCTCAGGGGAAGTTTCTTCCTTGTTTGGAGCAGGTCTCTTGAAGAAGAGATCTGTGTTTAGCGCTTTCTTGACGAAAGCAGTATCACACTCACAAAGAGCAGCTTGTTATTCGCCCCTAGGTCTGATTTTCTGTTCCCGTCACAGTTGGTGAAGGATATTTCCCGATCGCTGACGGAGAAAGCGACTCAAGATCTTCTCCTGCAATCGTCCAGGAAGAAGAGACAGTAATGGTGGGTGAAAGAAAGTGGCGTCTACTCCTGTTCGGCCCTTTCGAGGCGGCCCTCCAACTAGAGTTACCGCTAAAAGGAAAACGACGAGAAGAGAGGTCGAGCCTCGTTCCGCCCCTTTAAAATTTTAAAAGGGGAAAGTGAAGTGGCGCTCCTCCAAACACCAGTAGGTGCCAGGCTCCGGGGATTTGCGGAAGCCTGGACTCGCATCGACACAGATCCTTGGTCGATGTCGGTTCTTCAGAAGGGATATCTCATTCCTTTCCTGGACAATCCTCCCCTGACGTCAACTCCGAGGGAATTGTCCGCCAATTACAAGGACCCTGTGTTGAAAGATACTCTTCAACAAATGGTGGATCAGATGTGGGACAAGAGAGCTATAGAACTTGTGCTGGATCAAAGCTCCCCGGGGTTTTACAATCGTCTTTTCTTGGTTGCGAAAGCCTCGGGGGGATGGAGACCAGTTCTGGATGTCAGCGCTCTGAACAAGTTTGTTCAAAAACAGAAGTTCTCCATGGAAACCTCTGCTTCAGTCCTGGCGGCTCTTCGCCAAGGGGATTGGATGGTGTCTCTGGATCTCCAGGACGCATATTTTCACGTCCCGATCCATCCTTCGTCGAAGAAGTACCTCCGTTTCATGACGGGGGGAAGGATCTTCCAATTCAGAGCCTTGTGCTTCGGCCTGTCGACGGCGCCTCAGGTTTTCACGAACCTTTTGAAAAATGTGGCGAGATGGCTTCATCTGAAAGGAATCAGTATATCTCTTTTATCTAGACGACTGGGCTTATCAGAGCAAAGTCAGAGGAACAGTGTTTGGAGGACCTGAATGTGACACTAAACCTTATAAAAAAAGACTTTAGGATTACTCGTGAACTCGAGAAGTCCCAACTGATCCCCAGCCAGAACTTGGTCTATCTGGGGATTCGGATGGATTCTCGGGGTTTTCGAGTATTTCCTTCTCAAGAGAGACTAGCGAGAGGTTTAGAAAAAGTCTCTCTCTTCCTAAGGAAGGAACGGACTTCGGCGCGAGGGAATGGTTGAGCCTTTTAGGGACCCTTTCCTCGCTCGAACAGTTCTTTCACCTAGGAAGACTTCATCTCCGTCCTCTTCAGTTCTTCCTCAGAAGTTCGTGGAACATGAAGACAGGACTACTCTCCTCAGGACTTTTTTTCCCATTCCAGATCTGATAAAACGACATCTAGAATGGTGGTTACTCCCACTGAGGGAAAACAAAGGGTGCTTCCCTGGAAATACAGAGCCCAAACCTTGTATTGTTTTCCGACGCGTCGGAAAAAAGGTTGGGGAGCAACTTTGGGAAAGAGAGAAGTGTCAGGCACTTGGAATGCTCTTCAAGTGTCCTGGCACATAAACTGCAAAGAACTGCTAGCTGTACACCTAGCTCTAAAGAGCTTCGAACCGTTAGTTTGCAACAAAATAGTTCAAGTGAATGCGGACAATACAACCGCTCTAGCATACATTCGGAAGCAAGGAGGTACTCACTCGTATGCCCTTTACGAACTCACGAGAGAACTTCTGTTGTGGACATCCCAGAGGAACATCTCTCTCTTGACGAGGTTCGTTCAGGGAGTAAGGAACGTACGAGCGGACAGGCTGAGCAGGAGGAACCAGGTCCTTCATACCGAGTGGACCCTCCACTCAGAAGTTTGCCTCAAGCTTCTGGTCTCTTTGGGGAACTCCTCATGTCGACCTCTTTGCCACGTTCCTCTCGAGGAGACTGGAAGTCTTCTGTTCAGTGGTAGAAGATCCCAGAGCTCTAGCAGTAGACGCCTTCCTACTAGATTGGTCTCAGGTAGCACGTTTACGCATTTCCCCCATTCAAGATTCTGGGGCAAGTACTCAGGAAGTTTGTGACTTCAAAGGGGACAAGAATGACCCTGATAGCCCCCTTTTGGCCAGCTCAAGAATGGTTTCCAGAGGTACTGGAGTGGATAGTAGACTTCCCCAGATCCCTTCCACAAAGGAGGGATCTTCTCAGACAACCACACTTCGAGAGGTTTCATCAAAACCTCCCCGCTCTCGCTCTGACTGCCTTTCGACTATCGAAAGACTTGTCAGAGCGAGAGGCTTTTCTAGTAAAGCAGCAAGCTCGATCGCTAGAGCCCGGAGAACTTCCACTATCCGGGTTTATCAATCCAAGTGGGAAGTTTTTAGAAGGTGGTGTAAGTCAAAGAAGTTGTCCTCCTCCAGTACCTCTGTAGCAGAAATAGCTGATTTTCTGTTATTTCTGAGGGAAGAGTCGCAGCTTCTCGTAGCCACGATAAAGGGCTATAGGAGTATGCTATCGGCCGTCTTTAGGAATAGAGGCCTAGATTTGGGAAACAATAAGGATCTGCATGATCTGATTAGGTCATTTGAGACCAAGAAGTATAGAATGACTTCTCCCCCTAACTGGAATCTAGACGTAGTACTGAAGTTCTTGACTTCAGAGAGATTTGAACCCTACATTTGGCCTCGTTTCGTGATATAACGAGAAAATGTTAGTTCCTTTTGTCACTGGCAACGGCAAAAAGGGTTAGCGAACTGCACGCCCTTAGTGACAAAGTCGGGTTTCAATATAGATTCAGCCATCTGTTCTTTCAAGGAATTATTCTTAGCGAAGAATGAAAATCCTTCGAAACCCTGGCCGAGAAACTTCGAAGTAAAAGGATTATCGGGTCTCGTCGGCAGGGAACCGGAGAGGTCTCTTTGCCCAGTAAGGGCATTAAAGTTTTACTTAAAGAAAAAGGAACAGTTGGGAGGTTCTAGACAAGGCCTGTGGTGCTCAGTGAAGGATCCATCAAGACCTATGTCTAAGAATGCATTAGCCTTTTTTGTCAGGAACGTAATTATGGACGCTCATAAGGCTTGCACGGACGATTCCTTAAAACTCCTAAGAGTAAGAGCTCATGAAGTGAGAGCAGTGGCAACGTCTCTCTCTTTCAGAGAAATATGTCGCTGAAGAATATCTTGGAAGCGACATATTGGAGATGTAATTCTGTGTTTGCGGCTCACTATTTGAAGGACGTGCGTGTGACCTATGAAAAATGTTTTTCATTAGGTCCTTTTGTGTCTGCGGGCACAATCCTGGGTACAGGAGCTTACAACAATCCTTAAATATAGATATGTTCTAGACTTTCTTCTGAAACAAGTGCAGTTGTCGCACAAGCGTCCAGTCACTTCAGTTCAGTAAGGAACTCTTGTGATATCTTGTAATAGAAACCTTAAATATAGATATGTTCTAGACTTTCTTCTGAACAAGTGCAGTTGTCGCACAAGCGTCCAGTCACTTCAGTTCAGTAAGGAACTCTTGTGATATCTTGTAATAGAAAATTTTTTTTAAATTATTGTGTACTTGTGCATTGTGGTTTGAGTTACGGTTGTTGCGAAGAGTTGGGGATAACTCTGAGCAATTTTTAATACTAACATGGTGGTTAGGATCAGGTGGTCGGGATTGATTGTTTGCTCCTTAATAAGGTGTGTTGTCATGTAAGTGGATCAGCACCCATTGACAAAGTCCTTTCAGGCTCTGCCGAGTAAGTGGATAAGACCCCTTCGGCAGACCCACAAGAATTCTTGGCCATAGATCACATATCTCGCTAAAGTTTCTTGAGGTGATGCAGACTACGGGGAAAACACCCACGGAGTCTACCACCTATCAGGTAGGAACCAAGGTTTTTAATTTATACCTACAACAGATGTTGTTTACCTGTCTATTCTAGTAGTAGCTGTCTCTTACCCTCCACCGAAGGGTGCCAATCAGCTATGTATATATCTGACAGGTAAGTTGATTGTATGAAAATGATATTGTTATAATACAATAAAGTTTCATACATACTTACCTGGCAGATATATACGATTAGGGCCCACCCAGCCTCCCCGCAAGGAGACAGGTGGAAGAGAAAATATATGAGTAGAAAACGGGAATGGTTCCTAGTCCTGCCACCCAGGGCAGGCCGGTAGATCACCTGACCTACCTGTAGCGAGTGGCGCGAAATTTGAATTTCTGTCGGGGACGACGGAGTCTTAGCTATGTATATATCTGCCAGGTAAGTATGTATGAAACTTTATTGTATTATAACAATATCATCTTTAGCAGGCATTAGTTGTGATACGGGAGAGGAAGCTGGTTGGAGAGTTTCTTCCTCTTCCCAGGATAATTTTGCAAGCTTTTTAGCCCATCTGAAAGGGTTTTTCAGATGATAGATTTTGTTAGTTTCTAGTCGGGACTACGCTGCCGAATTGAACATCGTCGTTCTACCTGCCGTAAGCCCAGTCTCTTAACAGGATTCTTGCCCCTTCCTCGTTTGAGACGGGAATCGAAAAAAATTAAATGCTTGACTCCCTGGATTACGTTTTGTCAATTCAGTGACTTTCCCCCATTGACAATATACTTTCGTTTTGTCAAGTAAGTGGGTATCCCCTCATTGACAAAATATCTCTTTGTCCCGTAAATGGGTTAGTTCTCATTGACAAACATCTCATTAACTTGATATTGCGTAAGCGAATAAGCTCTTATTGACAAGATTCGGAAGAGCTCTCATTCGTCATTCGCAGACTCGTACAAGAAATAGACTTGTAGACTACGTCAATGAACGCTTATGTCCAGTAACATAAGAAGCTTGAGCTGACTGCTTCGATTCTCTTAAGTTTTGTTCATGAAACTTGCCTGTCAGATATGTATGTAGCTGTATTTCCGAATTCAGCTATATATATGTCTGCCAGGTAAGTATGAACAAACTTTATTGTGATATAATTTCATATTTTGCCTTGCGTTATTTTACTTCTGGTTGGTTCAAGTCATATACGCTTGCTGTAGTTACCTCTTCGGATGGCAACCGAGAGGTCTATTGTCTATTTTAAGGACATTTAATCGTTACTCCCTGCAGCCTTCCAGGAGTTTCCGATTTATCTTTTACCGTTGTATGGTAGTGTTCTGACGACACAAACGCATCTATATATTTAGCGTTTTCTGTTTCGCTTAAATATACCAGCTTGAGAGTCTTTCTGCTCAAAAAATAACGGACCTATTTCTTCGTAGAATAGGGTAGCTGGCAACCCAGACATAAAGTTAAGAGACGACGTTCGTAAGCTGCTGGCTGCTGCTGTCACGCTGTGTCTGTCCTCCAGTCCAACCGAGCCAGTAACAGATCGGGCGCTGTCATGCGCGGTAGGTTACGTCTCTCTCTCCTGCGGGATTGACTGACTAACCGTATCTCTGTGCTGGCGGTTACGTCTCTCCTGCGGGATTGACTGACTAACTGTATCTCTGCCCTACAATCACGGACTTTAGCCTAAGATTGAGGGGATTTCTTACGTGAATGAATAAACGTTGCATTCGTTTTGCCTTACTATGTTCAACAGAAGTTATCTCTTAATCCTTTCGGTGCTCGTTACCGCACGGTATAGAACTACGAGTCATACCGCAACATTGCACTTTTATATGCTCTCCTGCTTAGGCAAAGCGCAGCCTTATTAGGAAGTAAGCATACTCGGGGAGGGAATGGATGAGCTTGCTGGGGACCATTTCCTTCCTGAAGAAGTTTGTTTCCCCGAATAGACTGCAATTCAGACCACAGTTTTCTCCTACCGGGAAACTGAAATATTATTCAAGATCTAGGAATGATTCTGAACATCTCTCAGTGCGTTTTATCACCTGAGGTGATAGAAAGAAGGTGCCGGACATCTGGATAGGGTTTCAGATGTCTTGGATCTTAATCTGAAAGAAGTAAAAGCGATTCGGTAGTCCCTCCAGTCCTCGTAACGAGTTTTGGGAACCAGTGGTCCAGATCAACTCTGATATTCCACAGCTCTCTCATATCTTAAGAAGTATCTTCTCGGTCCCTGTTCGAGTTTACGAGAAAGCCTATTATAACAACAGGCGTAGAATGTAACGATCCTCTAGAGGTTCGTTACAGGATTGCAAAAGTCCGTACGAATCGTCTAGATCGACGGCAGCAACTATTGACTTCCGAGTGGAATCTTTCTTTAGAAGTAAGTTGAGAGTTGTGGAGACTTTAGGGACGCCCTTTCATTCTTCTCTTCGATATGTTGAGGACGAAGAGGCTTCTTTTCTGCTCCCTTATTCTCGATCCGGGATCGGTACCATTAAACGCCATCCTATGATATTGAACGGGGATGGATATTTAGTCTCTTTTCCCCTTTTTTCAATCTCTTAGGAAATGTAATAAGAGGATTTATGACGTCACAGGGAGCCGGACAATGGACGCTGATCGCCCCATGTTGGCCTTCAGGATCCTGGATTCACAGAGGTCACATACTTCCTAGTTCACTTTCCAAGGACCTTTTCCGAGAGAGTCGGTCTACTCTAACTCGAAAGGTACCTATAACTACCTATATACATCTCCGCTCTGAGTCTGACTACGTTCAGGCTATCGAGATGTTGACAGGAATAAGATTACCGTTCTTCCATTTCCGTCTGAAGAATGGGATAAGCTGGCAGTCACAACTATTAAAGAATACGCAAATATGTTGTTGACGGCCTTTGGGCTCAGAGATTTGCGTCTGTCAAACAACAAAGCCCTTCACGATCTTTTGAGTTCTGTGGAATCTCGAACCTCGCTCATCATCTACTTTTTGTCTCACCTGTTTTCTCGGAGTCAGACACTCGTGCGAGATCAGGCGACATATAGTAGCCCTGAGTTTCTTGTTGACGAAGTCGGTTGCGTTTATACACCCCCGATGATCGTGTAACATGAGACCAGGTTGGACTGTCAGGCATTCTTCCTTCGGGACTGAATCGCCTTTTTGCTCCTCGCTCCTTTCTCCTGGCACCAGAAGCTCGAGTCAGGAGTTGATTCGCTGACGACGTTGGGTTGCGTTGATACACCCCCAAGGTTTGCTTAGATTGAATCGCCCAGGCAGTCCAGACACTCATCCTTCAGCGAAGAATAGTGCCTTATGGTCTTCAGGGTACAGCCTTGCTGTCCTTGATTCGTCTGACTGGTCAACTGGTCGGTCACCTGACTTTAGTACAGACGGACTGACTGTGCATGTCCAGATCGAAGCTTTCAATATGGAACTTAGACGTAGTCTGAAGTTCTTGATGTCAAAGCATTCGAACCTCTCCTACCTGTTAACTTCTTGCATGTGATCAGGAAGGCCTTCTTCTAACCACCCTAGATACGACAAAGAGGGTTAGTGAGATTTTAAGCCATCGTCACAAGTTTTGGCTTTAGAGAACACAAGGCGGTGTGCTCTCTAACCCTTCCGTTGTGGCCTAAGAATGGTAACCCGTTTTGTCCTTGGGCCAGGAGCTTGGAAGCAAGGATGGCACAAGTTAGTGGGCAGGAGCCAGAGAGAGTCCTGTGCCCTGTCGGGTCTCTCAAGTTTTATCTACATAAAACTCAAGAAAGTCGAAGTCATTCGGGCAATCTGCAGTGTTCCGAAAAAGACCAGACTTGCCCATATCGAAGAACAGACCTGGCTTTAGTGTTAAGGAGTTCTTTCAAAAATGCTCCTTCATTGTGTTTGCACAAAGATTTGAAATCTTTTTATCTGAATGCTCACGAGGTGAGGGCGCGGCCTCGGAAGCATTTCAACAGAGCATGGCACTCAGCAACATCCTGAGTACCATGTTTTAGCGAAGCAACTCTGTGTTCACTTCACACTCCCTGCGAGATGTGAAGATGGCATATGAGATCTGCTGCTCGCTAGGGCCATACGTGTCTGCAGACACAATCTTGGGGGCAAGAAGTACCACTCATCCTATCCTGTAGAAAATGGTTAGGAAGAGCTCTTAATTTAGTTGTTGAGTCGCCGACAACGGCGACTTCTTAACTCTTAAGCCTTAGTTAACACACCTTAACTTTGGCTAGGTTGGTCAGGTGGTGATATATATATTTATATATATATATATTTATTTTACTTCTTAGCCCTCATGGTATGGTCAATATGGTCTAGTCACGTCGTGGTCTCGCCCCTGTTGACAGATCATCTGGAGTGCACCAGCTATATAGGTCTCTACCTCGCTGGCAACTCTAGTAGCACAAGCAGACTTACGTGGCAGTAACCACGAAGCCAGCTATGCTAACAGGTGGAACCAAGATGTAAATCATCTGCATGCATTTGTTTCCCAAAATCCTTCTATTCTGTCCCTTCCCACCTCCAAAGGTGGGATTCAGCTATATATATATCTGACAGGTAAGTTTCATGAACAAAATGATATTGTTATGATACAATAAAGTTTGTTCATACTTACCTGGCAGATATATATACAGCTGTATTTTCTGAAGTCCGACAGAATTTTAAAAACTTCCGACACACGCAGTGGTCGGCCAGGTGGTTAGTACCCATTCCCGCCGCTGGGAGGCGGGTATCAGGAACCATTCCCATTTTCTATTCATAATTTTTATTTCCACTGTCCCCTGAGGGGAGGTGGGTGGGTACTTGATTATATATATCTGCCAGGTAAGTATGAACAAACTTTATTGTATCATAACAATATCATTTTAATTACTGTTCTCTGTAGTAGGTAATAATTGTTACTCTATAGCTGTGAGAAGAAAGTTAAGTTAGCTTAAAATGGAAAACTAATGATTTGATTATCACAGAGATATAGATATAAGTACATTGTATAGTAAGGAAATGTGGAATCAGTTGCAGTTTGCTAATTGACTCTTCCTTCTCGAAACTGGATCATTGTTTGTATATGAACGTAAAAGTTTCAAGACAGGATTTCATGTTGTAGACTGATACATGTGTAAATGTAATTTTTTAGCTGAATGACGAGAACTTGTAAAAAGTTTTTCTGTCACGTAGATAGAGTTTGATAGGGTAGGCACATTTCAAAAAGGAAGGTAAGATGGACTTTGGAAATGAGAGATCCACAGGCAGGCATGTTTGATAAAACTTTTGCTGCAATCTATATAGTGTTACCTAGAAAATAAATTGTAAATTAATATATGATTGTCTTCTCCTGCAGAGTACAAACCTCTTATTTTATCTATATGCCATAATGCCCAGTACTGTAATGGGTTGGCTAATCACCAGTGAAAAATAAGTTAGGGTTCTTCTTCCACGATGAAATATGAGAGGGTTCTTCTTCCACGATGAAATATGAGGGTCACATTACTCGACGTCAAAAATTTAATTTTCTGCTTAATTTTTCATATTAGATATTTGTATACCTGGACTGCATACAGCTGTTATAAATTAACCCTTACACCTCTGGATAAAGTTGTTAAAGAGTGTTGACACTTGGTGGTGTCAGAATATGCAGAGCTAACTACCTTTTCACACAGTGATAAATGTAATTGGAGAGAAAACTGAACATACCTAAAAAGCACTATTCTTTTTTGAGATATTTCAATCCTTACCTTTCTTGTTCTCGTAGTCTTCAGCTGTGACCATCATCCTGAAATGTAAAGCTTATTTTAGTTTTCAACAGAAATGTTCATGCTCTTCCAGCAGAAGAGAGCTTGCACTGATTGAACCTTACCAGGAAAAAGCAATGGATATATAACATTGGCATTGTTTGTAAATAGTTTACTTGTTAGAGTGACTTGGGTTCTTGCTTGTACATACATCCTTAAGTGGATGATTTTCATATTGAAAAGATATTTTAAGTGGTTAAGTAATAAGCATATAGGAAACTTATAAACACAGATTTCATTGCCAGGTATGTTCCTATAGTGGAAAAAAGAATAGCCAGTTAGCAGAATTACTATCCAGTGATGTTTTGGAAAGAATGTAGTTAATCGCCAATAAGTTTTTGGAAAGAATTTAGTATATATGAACAACTCCAGATGTATTGGATTATTCAGATTTTACACAGAGAAAGAGTCAGTTCAGATCTGATTTGTAGATAAGGAATCATTTCATGTTAGATTTATCTCTGCAAGTGAATGAATTTAGACTTGAATAATTGTTGAAAGACTAATCAGAGAAGAAGGCTTTACACTTTTACTCAGTAGTGGCTCACCTGGCAGCCAGTGTCATGCTGTACTGGCAAGAGTGTAGACAAAATAAGGAGGTTTGTATTATAAAAGAAAAAGGTTTAAATTTTTATTGCTCCCTACTTTTTCATTGTGCATGCCTTTAAGCATGCCCCCAATTTAATCTAAAGTAGTACCCAATCTTTTAGAGCATTATAGATGTTTACATTATCATCTCATACGAATTCACAGTTGTGTCCCTGTACACAAGTACTATAGGTATTACTGTAGACCCTTTATGTGTCAGGAATATGTCTGTTGATAGAGATCAGAGATTTAGGTGCGCCTGAAATGATGAGAAATTTGGGAAGTGCAAAGAGAGGTTATTATGAATTTTTTGTAATAATTACGTCTGTAAGTTTGTTCTTTCTGAGCCATTATTTTTAGTATACATGTATATCTTGTTGAGCAATAGCAAAACCCTATTATTATCATTTGTTATGTTGCTGCTGGAAAAAGTGAACGATGTGGAGCAGTGGTTTGGTAGCTTGGTTAAAGCTTCTGATATTTAAATGTGCATTTCCAAATTGGACAAAAAAAATCTTTGAAAAACAAAATAGTAGGTGGATATGAATCATGGTTCTATAATCTGCTTATAAGATTCTTTCTGTACCAAATCTTTTTTGTAAGTTGTAAGTTTTCTTGTGTAGAATATTCATTTTTCTCTTTTGAAAGTTTTTCTCTTGACTGCCTAATCTTTCTTAAACTAAAAATTAATATACTTTCAGATATTCCAGGCTAATTCAATGCTTTCCTTAAGTGGATAAGCACTCGTACTCTCTTATCTGACATTGTACGTAGTCTCTCGTGGTTCTAAGTTTCTGTCAAGAGACACTTAAGTCCCTGCTTTTAGAAATCTTAGTTCATTATGGAGGTCTTCTCTGAGAAGAATATCTTGTGCTAATAGATAATGAAAGTATTATTGCCCAAATGCTTTTTGAGGAGAATTTTTTTTTAAATCATATAACCCTGCCATTTCTTTCCTGATGTAAATTTGATCAATTGTACAGCTCTGTTGCTTGTATCATGTATTTTCCATAGCTATTTTTTTGTGTAGGGGTGGTGTTTTGAATGACTAATTTATTAGACATAGACTTGATTGCCCATTGCAATACTGTATAATTTATTAGACATAGACATGACATGACTGCCGTTGCAATACTGTAAGCTTTTAGATGATAGACTACTTTAGATACACTTATCTAAATGGTTCTGTGACATACAGAATTGGTTTTTGGAGATGAATCATTACCTTAATATGATGTAAGTTTCAAATTCTGCTTCTAATTCTGAATGTTACACTCTCAAAAGTTCACATTAGGAATAAATCAACATATTTCCTCCTATTTCTAGTATGGAAGCTTAGTATGTTTGATGCGTAAAGTTAAGTATTCACTTATGTAATTTTTTTAAGTATCATGAAAATCTGAGAGGTGGTTTTTTAATTTTTGTGACTACTTCACATTTTAGATTAAAAGCTTGATTCGTTTGGTGATTCAGAAATCTTTAGGTTCATTATTTAAGATTGGTGGTGTGATCAAATATGTACATGTATAGTGCTACCCCACTTTTTCGTGCTTCACTTTGTCTCGGATATTTGTGGAACATAGTTTTGGCATTTCTCTGGGAACTTTCACCAATTGGCGAATCATTTTTCTATGGGCCGTATCTCTAAAATTATCAATGGTTCACTTTCTTTCATTTTAAATTAGGGAGTGAACTGTGAAAATAGGCTGTTTTAAGCTATTTTGTTTCAGGGGTTCATGGCATTTGGCAGTGATGAGCGTTTTTAAAGCAGTTTTGCATTTCCGCATTAGGTTCTGGAACCTATCCCTGTGAAAAAGTGGGGTAGTACTGTAGTGTAGATTAATCTGATGTTGAAGCACAGTGTAGCTTTGTTATTTTGCTCAGTTGAATCTAGTTTTACATGATAATTTTTTAGATTTTGTACATATAATGCATGTCAGGTTGTGTAGTTTGAGTACGAAAGTAATAGTAAGATTTCACATATGCAAGGACAGGCTGGCACATTTCTAAACTTAAGGACAGCCTGGTTAATTTTCTAAATTTAAGGACAGTCTAGTTAATCTTATAAGTGTGTGATAACTACTTGAATAGATTGTGGTGTGTTAATGTCAAACTGTATGTGCTTCTCCAAGTGTGATTTACCAGCAACCTTTATTTATTAGTTGTATACAACCAAATTCACTTAGGACTCTTCAAAAGTCATGCTTAATCTCTGCGTGTATATATGTAGACTGGCTTTGAATTTTTTAAAATGGAACAAAAGTGGTAAGAAGTACATGTACCATTAATTGTGGGTGAAAAAATATCTGCTAAAGGTTTTCAAATATACAGTGCTTACATTGCATAATACTGTCACGTACTGAATTTCATTAGGGGTGTTCAGACGATTTGTGTTTGATCTAAAATGAGAAAAAAAGTGATGAGTTAGAACATGTGGTTTGTCTGCTTTCCAGTTATGTTGATGGGGAGAATTTAGGATGTGTGAAAATATTTAAGTAAATCTTTCTGAATTTAAGTTGACCTTGTGGCATTTGGAATGCTGTAACAGAATTGTGTGAATGGATTGTCTTGAAAGTTATATAAAACAATTACAAGTAAAGCTTAATATAAGTGCACTTTTTATTGTTATTTAAGTGTGATTATAGTTATTCTTGCTAATATAAAAAAAAAAGAAGTTAATGCCCTAATGCCTTGTACTGCCACTAGTTTTTTTTTTTTTTTTTTTTTTTTTTTTTTTTTTTTTTTTTTTTGAGTTTTCTGCTGTATATGTTGTAGGTTATTTCATCTGGGGGCATGAACTACTAGTACCATAGGCTAGGTACTGGAACTAAGCAGATGGTCTCAGTGGTAGGGAAGGTCTTCTCTAGCAAAGTCATTTATACCTCCAGACAGAAACCTATAAAAAAAAATGAGGCATAAGAGCTAAAATAAGGGTGACTTAGAAGTTGCAGGTTGCATTGAATCAGCTTCATACTGTAATTGATTTCATCTACAGTATCCCAATAAACTGGTTATTAAAAATTTTATTTATCCACTAGCAAAATTGTCATGGATCAATGAAAGGAAACTCACTCTTGAGTTTTTGGGCCATCCTTGGAACTCCGGTGCACTGTAGGCATTACGTCATGTTCATTGCAGCATGCCTTTGGCCCTTAGCTGCAACCTGTTTTGTTCCTTTGACTGTATGTATCTCCACTCGCATTCTCTTGCTTCCTTCTTACTTTTCACCCTCTCCTAACAATTGATTCATAGTGCAACTCGGAGGTTTTCCTCCCGTTACACTTTTCAAACCTATTACTGTCAATTTCTGTTTCAGCACTGAATAACCTCATAGGTCCCAGTGCTTCGCCGTTGGCCTAAATTCTGTATTCAGTTCAGTTCGTCCTTGGAACTCGGTATCACAGACATTTTGCTCAGAATGTGCATCACAAGTTTCTGCAGAGATCACAGAAGTTTCTATGCTGGTGACATCCAGCATTCATTAATATTTACCCACCCAGTAATGACAAAGACCCAGTGTTGTTTAACCTTACTGATCAAGAGGCTAGCAGTTGATAGCAAACGTTTACTGTCTGAACTAACCCAGCCAGTACTGTAGCACATTTGTAAGCTGTTATTGGCTTGTGTTATTATGAAGTTTGCTTTTTTAGGCAATTAACCATGTACTTGTCACTTCTCTCTCATGTAGACTTGGGGCTGTTTTGAATATGTAAACTCTGGAGAGCAGAGTTGTACATTTATTTAGATACTGTACCTGAAAAGCAGTTGAAGCTGATGAACTTTGTTGCCTTAATACTGATGTCTTCATTATATACAACAACTGCTATTAGGGGTATGCTGAAAAAGGCAAAGGAAGTACTGTACTGTAAGTGGAAAGTGTTGGAAGATAATTAACTGTATTGTCAGTACAAAGGGGTTGTTTACTCATCAGACTTTCTAATGCCCATTTTATTTTAGTTTCCATGCCATTTGGCTTGCTTTTTTCACTTTACTGTGCAATATTCTTTGTTTTTATTTCTGCATTAGTTCTTTGAGTATGCAGTTTATGCATGTTATTTCTAATTTGCTTAGCATGGAAGTGTTTTTTATTTATCTTCTATGATAATGTTTTCACATTGCTGCTTTTGCTTGAGCTTTACCCTTTGAGATTTTTATGTTTATGGAGCTAGTGGGTGCTCTGTATTTATAGACACTAATGCTTATGTACCCATATGCCAGAGGTTAAAAGTTTCTTCAACCACCTTCTTCCTCAAATAATGATAAGAATCCCAGAACAGTAGAAGATTACAAAAGTAAATGAATATAGTATTGAAAACCAAAATAAGAATTTTTAAAGAAGCCAGCTTCCGTTACTAAAGAGGAAAGTAGGTGAAATTAAGAGAGTTGCTGAAGGAATTAAGTCTTAGATGTGACAATTCATTAATATTGGCCCTTTGCTATATGTAATTCAGGACCAACAGTAACAATGGTATGTCGAAGAAAAATTTAGTAATCGTGCATTCTCATTCAATTTGAAATTCATGCATAAATGATGTTGTGTAGTACAGTACTAGGGTTCCACTCAACCATAAACATGTTAATGCTATTTAAGAAATCTCTTTACCAAAGTGAATATTTTTACTTCATTTGTAAGTACTGTAGCTAGTAATGGGAGATTGATATTTTATAGTGTTCATTAGGTCGAACACGAACACTGTACATTTAATATTAAATGTTTGATGTTTCATAATCCTTGACAGTAGTTGATAACCAAAGCATACCTTGCTTACACATCATATTATGTAGTTTCCAATAGATGTTAAAAGATGAATTAAGGATAACACTGTTATTACTTTGTAAATTGGGTGTATCTGTTGCTTAGTATGCATTGCTGTGCAGTTACTATAGTCAAGTGTAGTGCAGGTGAATGACAATGGAAGTGTGAGTTTGTCTGACAAACCTCTTATTTGTGCAAGTGCCTGCATGCCCAGTTAAGTTGTGGCTGTGTTGAATAGGTGCATTAACTTGCAAAGTAAAACTTGAGACCCCCTGTCTCACTTGTCAAACTCACTCACTCCTGAACTCCTTTTCATACTGGGGATGTGCGTACGAACCCTCTTCTGACTGCCTTGTTATCCATTGTTTATTTATCCTTAGTGGTTTTCAAATTAGTGTTAGGCTACCTTTGTGTTGTCTTCACTAGAATGAGTGTTCGTGGCTGTTGTCAACATGCATGGGGGAGTCCATTTTGATGTGTTTGAGATGTACTTTTGTGGTTGTAGCTAGTGTTACTCAACCGGAAAATATTTACTCTTTATATAGCAGCTACATTGACTATTTCTTTAATATGTATTTATAATTTGTTTGTCTTGTGGTATACATTTCTATGGTCTTTAACATGAAACATTGTTGCTTTATTTTTTGTGCCAAGAGAGTTTTACCATTATTGTTAATGGTGTATTTGTGTTGTTTTGGGAAAAGCATATTTACAGTAATTGTGGCACTTATAAAGATCCCACATAATGTGAGATTTATGATTGCATGGAATACCTTGAGTTGTGGTGAACGACCATGTAGCGCTCTGAGGCTGACTTACTCATCCAATTACCAATTACTCAAGTCTGCAGAAACTACATTAGCTTACAGAATATGTATCCTGTATTGGGCTGATTATTCTGATGGTCAATATTTGTCCATGATTTGTTGAAAATCAATTTTCCCAGTAGGAAGGACAATATAATTCTCTTCTTTACGTTAATATTCCAGTTATGACTGATGTGATATTAGCCAGTGAGAGTATACTGCTAGTGTCTGACACAAGGTTATGCAGAACTAATTGTCGTAGACTTTTAATCTCCATTGTCACTTCTGGTTATCCTCATCAATGGATTTCAAAGGTTACTATATAATTTTTGGATGAGAGATATGACTACCAGAGGAATTTCTATGATCATTCTTTCAGTTTTTCCAGGAGAGCATTCTGAGACGTAATTGATCTTTTTGTATATCCGGTTTTCAGTTAGAGTTCAGTGAGAGTATTTGATAGGTGACATAGGCTTCCTTCATTTTGGGGAATGTCTAGCCATTGCCCCACAGACTAAGCAGCTGTTCAGAATGTAGGTTGTCTGACCTGAAACTAACTACATACTATGTGTAGGCATATGTAAGAATAAGAGGTTTGTATATGTGGAACAAAATTATTTTAAATTAAGTTAGTGTTAGCCACTTGAGGTAGATCCATTCAGAGCACTGTAGTTGACCTTCATTGCCTTAGGGGTACAATGTGCATAATTCAGTTTATATGTACCTTGCCTGGCGTGTTTTGTTTGCAAAATGATGAAAGGTGGTTAGATAGTAAGCTATGTATATTTTCTGAATTACAGTGTGCATATCATTAAAGTAGGTAGAATGTAGAGAAGGAAGTGTAACCGTATGCTGTAATAGAACTTGTAACTTTGTGGGAATCGTATGGTGCTGTAATTCCTTAAGTAATTTTAGATATAAGATGTAAGTTAAGATTGTAATTGTTTCTTGTAATTGTATGTATCCTTCAAGACTTAAGGCAATGTGGCATTACTGGAAATATGATGTGAACTCTAATTTTTTGGAACCTAGGACCTGTACCTTAAATTTAGGACCATACTATCATTAAAAGATACTACTTTATTACATCCCTACTTTTTGTCTAATTCTATTTCAATTTCTATCTGAGTATAAATTTTTTTTCTTTTTCTTGTATCACAAAAAATACAGGATGTTTTTAGTATGCCTGTAATTTTATTTCAAAATATCTTTTAATTCAAGTATTCTTGTCTAGATTGAAGGCTGACTCATACATTTTACAACAAAATAGTGATAATGTAGTTCAAGATACACACTTTGTTTACTTTTCAATAGATGGTAAATTGTAGAACTTTTTCAGCCATTTATTAAAAGGGGGGATTTTTTTATCTTGTCTGTATTTAATTCTTATTGATTACAAGGAGAAACAACATTTTAATAGTAAAATATTAATAAATAAATGAAAAATGATTTAAAGGACTCATATTGTAGAGATCAGAATGAGAGCAATCTTTGACATTTTGTTACTTTTTGTAAATAGGCTAGTTAACAAGACTACAGAAAGTCCCTTTGACAAGTGGTAGTTATATCCCCTTACCCCACAGCCCCCTCACGGTCAGCTCCGGCACGGGAATGTCACCGTCGCACCCATTCAGCAACGACTAGGAAAGAATATAATGTGCGCGGAAGTCAGCAAGCTCAGTCATACCACGTAGAGTTGTCAAGCACACTCTACGGTGGGGATCTTCGGACCCCCGAGACCCCAAGCCTCATGACACAGAGTATGGACCCTGCCATCCTATCCCAGCTGGCCGGTACTTCGAAACGGGGATCGACGGATCCCATGTCATTAAGCCTGGGAGCCGAGCAGATGTCCCGATCTCTAGGAATGGACCCATTAACCCAGTCTGTAGGGCATGAGGAACTGAAGCATTCAATGGAATTTGACCCCATGACACAGAGCCTAGGTCCTGAGCAGTTGGCACGTAGTCTAGGGCAGCCAGATATTAGTGACCTCATGACCCGCAGCTTGGACTTGGGCCACCTCACCAATGGGGAGGCTGAGACCTGGGGAGAACGGATCCCTCATCCTCCGGCACATACTCAGCCAAGACCCACCAGCCTCTTTGGGGACGAGAATGACTTGGTGGTAGAGGATGTGGCACCCCAAGGTACACACTCCTCAATTGAGCACTCTTCTATTTTGTTTCAAGTCATTTTGTTTAGATCCTATATAAGCAGTCATAGTCATTTTGAAAGTGATAGTATATCCATGAGATAGGCTTTTTGAACCTTTTTTTTTTTTTTTTTTTTTTTTTTGCTGTACACGTAACATATTAGATTTTTTTAGGTTGAATATAGTAATAGAGCCTCTTTTGAAGTTACACAACATTGTATTCAACTTAAATGCAGACTTGAAAATATTTTTCTTTACTGAAAAAAAGGTGTTGCAAGAAAGTTTGTGCTGTCATTGTTTTGATTGGTGAAAATTGCAAAAGAAGTGTTATAATATTTTTTCTTCCCAAAAATCTTACAGATCTTAATCTATTAAAGGTTGTCTTAGGCTGTATGTTTTCCCATTTTTCATATTTAAATGTTGGATATATACTACTTAGAAAGTGTCCTTATATTTGATCGTATGTCATTACTGCAGTGTGTTATTTGTGGTTTTACTTTTAGCACCCTTTGTTTCATTCTTCCTTTACATAGAGAAAACCTCGAGATATGTTCTGTGATGTTATAGTTGTGGGGAGATAGCTTCAAGTGATTATTTTTAAAATTGGCTTCAAGGGTTCTAGTTTGAAATGTGGATTTTGTGTTAGAGTTGCTGTTAGATTGTAATTTCGGCCATCAGGTTATGCAATGGAGTTTCACAAGATACAACTTTTAACTTTTCATTTCTCTAGTAAGTGTTTTTCAAATAAGGAATTGTACAGCTTATATGTTTATTGGCTCATAGTCACTATTTAGCACTTGAATGACTCAAATAAATTGGCCTCTATACTGAGCCTTGATTATATTTGCATTAAATTTTTATACATTATTGTAGTGTACCCTCTATGAAATTTTTGTAGCGTAGTTCACACAAGCTCTTTAAACTCTGCAGTGCACAGCCTTTTGCTCATGAAATCTTAATGACACAAAGATCATTTGTGGATTTTTTCCTTTCTCAAGAATACAATGTTGTGTTGCATTCTTTACTTCTCTAGATGTGCAGTAAGTTTCATCATGAATGACATGAAAATTATTGTTTAGATTAGAATGACTTGAGGATCTGTTTTCTACAGTAGTGTAAGCTATCTGAAATACACGTTAGCTCATTTGACTTGTTTCAAGGTTGTGATACGTGCATGTTCCTCCTTGCAGAAAGTAATAGTCAGCTTAGTGGATCGACAAAGTTTGTTCCAGCTCCAGAGAGCATCATGAGTCCTGAATTTCAGGCAACTGCAGCTCCCCGGGTCAATCAAGGCCAAGCTCCTCAGTCTCAGGGGTGAGTGCATTGCTCTTGTGTAGGGAGAGTATCATAGTTTTAGTGTTGGTCCACTTTTTGTGTGATCATTTTCAACTCCTCCATATTTGCTCAGTTTCCATTCTTGCAAGTATATTGTGTGAACTTCTAATAATCCCGAACCCAGTACAATGATAATTATCATCGGTCCTGTATGCGCCAGGTTAATAGTGGTAAATTACCAGCAAAAGAGGAGTCTTTTATGGATATTTACGATACACCAGTGTGCATTGCCTGCTGGAGAAGCAGTGAAATTGACCAATTATCACGACTTACTGATAAGTTACTCGAAATATTATTGGGTGAAAAAAGGAAAATTAGGATTGAGAATGAAAATACAATAATTTCATTACTATCGAAATGGGCACATTGCTATGAAGTCCTATTTTTGTCTTACATCCATGAGATACATGCAGACAAAAGGCTTTCAAATTTATGTTATTCATGAGGACAAAATTAATTTTAAAACATAATCATGCCATATTTCTAAAAGGTCTGAAAGGCAATTAAAGTTTACAGTGTTACAGTAGTACTTGATTTTCAAGCAATGGCTGGAAAATTGGCATGCCCTAGTTAACTGCCAAGTCACATTACATAATTTGCCTTAAATCAAAGAAATGTTGCAGGTACTACATATGCTGTTTACCATGTGACCATCGTCAGGTTGCAGCTGGTGATGTGTATTTGGAGACAGTAAATATAGTTGGTTTAGAACTGAAAGATGTGTTGACTTTGCCTCTTGGGTGCATTCTTACCAGCGTAAATTTTGCACAGGCATACAACTGAAACTTTTAGTTCAGAACATACCAATAAAGGAAGACTGCTGGCTTGGAATAGACATGCTCTATAGTGAATCAGAATAAACAAGTTGGGGCACACAGAAAGACTTATGATATGCATTACATTTTTGTCTACAAGTCCTGACCAATTTTCTCTGGCCCCCCAGAACATCCCATGTTCGCTCACAGCATAATGCCACTGTAGCCAGGAGTAATTCTGCACCACGCTCCCAACGCCCACCTCCGTCCCACAGACCCACATCAACTCCTCAGGCTACTCCGAGAGTAAGTATTATTTTGGTGACTTACAGACTGTTCTGAAATTAGTTACAAAGATTTTTTGGGAATCTAAAGTTATTGGTTAAACAATACTCCAAAACATGTCGCTAAAACTTGTATATGTATTTCGTAAATTTCAGCAAGCACAGTCAAGATCGTCATCCGCCACAAGGCCCAGAGCATCTCCCATGAAAAGCCCTGCTCCTAATGACATAGGACGAGGCTCTCCTTCCCATTCTCAGAGGTTGACGGGGGTTCTACTTCCAATGGTGGACCTGCTACGCTTCCCAAACCAAAGCCTTCCCCAAGACCTGCCCCTCGTTATGTACGATCTGCATCAGTAGAACCGAGTAATAGGTATTGTTGAAGTCCCATTAGTGGATTTTCTAATTTTTAGTGTTGTAGAATAATATATCTTTTGTTTGGTTCAAGGAATTCTGAGGACAGTTCATGAAAGTGATGTATAGAGAGAATGTATACGAAATGCATTTCTTGCTAATGACTGCCTCCAACCAGCAGGAGACAAGCAGCATCTAAGAAGGGCAAGGCCGTTTCACCACTTCACGGATACTCTGATGCAGATTCTGATAATACCGATTCGGAAATGTCTGTTTCCAAACTCCAGACTATAAGAAGTATTGCGGCCGAGAGAAAGACCGAGAAAAGAGGTAGAGAACCCACCCAAGGGTCACATGCCTATGATCCCGAAAAGTACAAGTGTAGTTCTGCTATCAGGAATTCTGGTAAATATCAGTGTTAAGTTTTAGACACTCCGACACTGATTGGATTTTGATACTTTTCATTATATATTTCAACACTTTATTTTTTTTAAGTCTTTGTTACATATATAATTTTGATATTTTCAATGTATTTATCAACATTTTCTTTTGTTTGCATGTTACATATATAATTTATTCCTTTCATATTAACTTGCTATCCACCCTCTCCTAACATTAATTTTAAAGCGCAACTGTAAAACCTACATACTCTCAGTTTCCTTTCCAGCGCTGAATGACCTCATAGTTCCCAGTGCTAGTTATTTGGCCTAAACTCAATATTCCATTCCATTGTTTATATGTTAACTACTACTGAAAAACTTCTGTTTCACATGAAGTTTACCACAAGTTTTGCTGTGCATTACGATTCCCTCTTATTAATACCAGATTTCTTCTAGTTATAGGTTGATGTTAATGTCCAGTTACATAACAGTGTATTGTTTTGATAATAAATTGTTCTGTTTTGTTGGAATCTTATTCTTATCATTTTCAGTTTATCCAGTTAATTTTTTTTAAAGAATTGCAGCTTATTAAGTAGAATCTAAGTTTTATTAATTATAAGTTACTCCTTTCTGACTGCCTTCTAAGAGTTATGTATATTGTATTTTGTCAAACTAACCTAGACTGTAATAATGATAAGAATTATTATAGCGCTTCATTGCATCTTGATTGGCATTGTGGAGACAGTGCAGATGAAAATTTTCTTTTTTTCTCATTTTGTTTAATTTTTTCTCATTTTGTTTAATTGTTTAAGTCTCTATAGTTTTTTTTATCCAATTTTTCTATCTGTTCAAGAACAAATCCTTTCGACCTGCCATGTAAATGTAGAAATGGGACTATACGGTCTGGTCAGATAATAAATAACAGTTATTCAGTAGAATTATGAATGAGCCAAGCAAGTCCGCTATGGCAAGTTGAAAATAATGATAGGTGTAAAGGTTGATAGTTTTTAGGCTTTTTTTTAGTTCAGACTAGAGGATACTCGCTCTAAACAGCGTCTTCATTGCACTGTACTTTTCAATCTTGTTATTGGGTGGCGTCATTTGTATCCAGCATATTTGTATATCATATACTTTTAGTCAGTTTTGTCCCCTGCTAATGCCAAGCTCTTTTTTTTTTTTGAAAGAGACTACTAACCTCCCATGATGTACTGCGCGGCACATTATTTGCCGGTTTAATCAGACAGCATTACTTATGATTCTTGGCAGTGTGCCTTCGGCCCCTAGCTGCAACCCCTTTTGTTCCTTTTACTTTACCTCCTTTCGTATTCTATTTCTTCCATCTTCCTTTCCACTCATAACAATTAATTCATAGTGCAACTGCGTCGTTGTCGTCCCGTTACACCTTTCAGACCTTTTGCTGTCAATATCCATTTCAGTACTGAATGACCTCATAGGTCCCAGTGCTTGGCCTGTATCCTAAATTCTGTATTCAATTAAATTCAGTAACCAGACAGTGAAAGAACATAAGTTTCACAGCTAAGTTTGGGTATTCATTTCCTTCACATTGCTTTGATAAATTGCTCATTCAAAATTTCTTCAGGTGGCCATCGAAGATCAAGTAACAGTAGCAGTGGCAGTAGCACATCTGACCTGACCAAAACCCAGGCAGCCATCACGTTGCAGAAACACTGGCGAGGGTATCAAGCACGAAACAATGACCCAAAAACAGCAAAGATCAGAGATGATATAAGACACTCCAGAGCAGAGCAACATATAAAGTGAGTAATTATGATTTCTGGGTTTCTATGCTATTATTATTATTATTATTATTATTATTATTATTATTATTATTATTATTATTATTATTATTATTATTATTATTATTATTATTATTCAGAAGACTAACCTTATTATTGAACAAGCACACAGGGGCTATTGACTTGAGAGATTCCAGCTTCCAAAGACTATGTTGTTCATTAGGAAGAAGTAAGAAGAGGTAAAGGAAAATACAGAAAGAAGAGATCTCACTTTTTATAACAATAGATAAAATTGTATTAAAATGCAAGGAGAATGGTATTAGGTTATTAGTGCAATGCATCTTCGCTTGAATTTTTAAAGTTATGCAGTAGAGAACACTCTTGAGCTGCATAGGGACTTCTATAAATATATGAAAATCTTCCAAATAATGAGCATGCTGTTTTGTTCTTATATACAATGTTATGAAGACATTCCATTTGCAGACATCTAACGGAAAAACTACGGACGACCGAAGAAGCTTTGGAGAGAGAGAGACGGTTGCGTCACATGCAGTTAGATGCTATAAGAACATTATGGCGAGAAATTCAGAAACTGCAAGCTACAAAACGAGAAGATGTAACTCCTTCTACACCTATGACTCCACTCACGCCACTCACACCTTTAGATGCTGCCAAGGAGAATAATGGAACTGTTAGTGTAAAGAAATATTCTGAAGAAAGTGTAAAGCAACTCACAGAATTCTGTACATCACTCCAGGGACAGGTATGTAAAATCTGTATTACATCTCTAAATCCATAAGTTGCTCTGTAATAAGACATGAATCAATTGAAGTAATGAGATTGAGGAGTGGGTTATACCCCAATGGGGCCAGCCTTCACATGCTAAAAAGGACAAGTGTTTTATTCCATGAGTCCTTGGTTGTCTGCCCTGCTAGGTACTGAAGTAATTGTTTCTAGTAAAATGGTAACTTCCATTCTTTGAATTATATTTTTTGAATGTTTATACTTCATTATTTTATTTTACTTTTCCACAGGTTGGGCAGCTACAGGAGTCCTTGTCTTTGGTAACACAGGTAATGAATGCATTCTGCAATCTTCCAGGATCACAGTCTCTCTTAACTATGTCTCAATCCAGTGGATCCGGACAAGAAAGATCTCCTGGAGGTGCTGATTCTCCCAATTCTCAAGGTGCTGGTGTTGTGCCAGTTCCCTTGAGTGAGTCTGTTTCTTCACTTACTCATTCAATTCGTGCGCTTACTACCTCAATTGTTAAGTCACCATCATGTCGAGCTGATCGAAGAGACTCTGACGGAGATGATTCCAGGAATGACCCAAGTTGTCGGGATGCCAATAATGGTAGCAGAGATTGTGTAGCTAGTAATTGTGGAGATGATCATTGTAGTGATGGTTCTGATGGAACTCCAGTTGCTTGTTTAAAGCAGTCTGAACATTTGGAACAGCTAACTACAGAACTGGCTTCCATGGCTTCAGTGGCATCAGCAGATTTGAATTCCACTGCCTTAGATGCATCTACATTGTCTGTCGACTCTGCCGAAGGAGGAGAAGCCGATGCAACAGGTCGTGACGAAGGAGAGTTGTCAGAGTCTAGTCAGTCCTCTTTATCGGGGAGTCTATCCGGTAGTCATTCTGGCAGCCAGTCTGGAGGCAGTAGGCAGGCAGCAGCACCACAAGGCCCACCCCGACCCTCTTCCTTACCAGTACCAAGGCCACATACCCCAAGATCTACTACTTCTTGACCCTCTGGTCCCCCTTCTGCATTTTCATTGTATTCTGCCCTTTGCCCCACTATTCAGCCTGCTCCCCGCGCCATCCAGCACTATGCTACTGCTCTCTTATCCTCTGTGCTCACTGATCTCACAATGCCTGCCGGTCAAAAACTGTTATAAGGAAAAATGACCATCGTAGGATATTCATCAGTAAAGATGTCGGATGATCTCACATGAATCCCAAGTTGTATCGCTGTATTGTTAATTTTACCAAAGTGTTGGTAAAGAAAGAGATATTTTTTTTAATGTTAATGCCAAATATTCTCTAGTCGAATTTAGGTGTACTGTCAGATCTTATGCGGAAATTATAGTTTATTAGGCTGTTTATAGGCATAAAAGAAAAATGCAGGAAGGGTTCTCATTAAGTGTTCGCTGACATTAGACGAGGATTATGTTTAGTACTTGTGCTTTGACTGATAGATGGAAGTCTTTGTTACGTGTTGGTTAAAGCTCGTTTTCGTTTCTCTCGTGAAGGAAGTAATCATTATTATTTTTAGGTTAGTTCAACTTGGTGCCATTAATTTCATCTCAATTTATCAGACACTCCATTATACCAAGGTCTGTCTCCATTAACTACAGCATATATCTCTTTTTAGCTATGTAACTTGAGACTAGTTCGCTTTTTCTTCGTACGTATGCTGAATGGAAGAGGAGAAGCCTACTATCTAAATTTATTTTGACTCAATTTTTTTCTTGTCTGGTAATAAGCTTTGACTCGTATCCATTTTCCACTATTATTCAAGCTAGTTACCTGATCTCCATTGGAATTCAAAGGAGCTTAGTCTGGCCTTACATGCATTATTGCAGCTGTTGATATTTTTATTATTCTCCTCCCTCAACTATTTGCAGACATGAAGACTTACAAGCTATTACATAAACGTCTTCTCACAAAGATTTGTGCACAAAAGTTTTGACGTGAGACATTTTGGTCGTATCCAGTGAAGGAATGTCAAAGTACTGAAGTTGTTTATTCAGCATTTGCTTGTGGTGATGAATTGGTTGTATTGTACAATGCTTTTTTCTTGTCTCTTACCACAGTCAACTGTGTATAGAATTTCACATTCAATTCAAGATAACTGTGGTTGTTTAGGTTGTATACTTAATGCATATACTATATCATATATATACATACTACATAGATATTCATGGTCAAACAGTCTGTTTCAATCTTTTCAAACTCCAAGTTACCATTGTCATCAACAGAGGGATAATTATACTAACACAAACTGGTATGCATTGACTCCGTACAAGGTGCATCTACCAATCACAGTTGTTTCTCCACTGTCCCCCTTCCTAACCCCCTATGATGTCAAGCAAGCTGCCTTACTTTTGGATAATAGAGGAAGAATTCTTCCTAGTTTTATGTGATCTTTTATATTGCAATATTTGTACTAACATTTCAATAATCGTCACTGCTTGTAGAAATATTCAGAGTTGCCACAAGTCTGAAAATACTATGTGTAATCTCAGTCAATTTTCATTTCAGCTTTGATATTTGCTGCAATGCTGCAGAAAGTAACCATTTGCCAAATAAAAAAAAACTCAATATTTATTGTCACAAGTTGTGATCGACAATACAGTATGTCCTTTTTTCATGTGCATTGTTTTGTATAAGCTAAGAATGAAGAAGAAAATGTTCTGCTGGTCTCAATACATTATTATGTTAAGGTTTCTGGACTCTTGTACATTGACGTGTAAATACACATGGAAGGTGATGTTTCCCTACATAACACTAGTGTGTTTGTGTGTGAGTTAGTGTTTGATTTTGATGGTGTGTTTGGATATCTTCCATACTCTACTTTCTATGGCCTGACTCTGTTGTTGTTCTTACTGCTTAGAATTTTACCACAATTTTCTAATTCCTTATTGGTTTTCTTGTCTTTATTAGCTGCGTAAGCACCAGACTTTTGGCGTTTTGTCATTTTTGAATTGATACAATTTCTTTTCACAATATTTCTCGGTGGGAAATTTTCTGAATAGCTCTCAACATCATTGGTTTGGGAGGTAGTTTAGAGTCACGCCCTAAAAGAGTTTTGCAATTTTATAATTCAGTATTACATATTAAGATTTTCTTTAAAATGTGGTGCAGTAGGTACGAGAGTGAAATCAATTACAAGTTGTAGTGATGATGGCTACATTCTCTCTCTCTCTCTCTCTCTCTCTCTCTCTCGTTGTAGTAGTGTGCGGATGACTGAAATTCAGTGGTCTCGACTGATGCAAAAATTTTTCAGTTATAGTACGTATATTGGATATCGAAGGCAAACATGCTTCACACTTCATTCAGCTCCTTATCGGAAATCATCAGTTTTATTGAATGATTATTGCAAGGAGAACTTTGTGTGTTTGAATGGAAATAAAAATGTTCTATTTTACTTTGTGAACCATATTTGTGCTCACACCTTATACACAAACACACAGGGAAAACATCAGCAAACTGAAAAGTGCACCAGTGTAAAAAATCTGTGGAAATGCTCCAGTGGCACAAATGCACAATATTTTCATTTATTGTATTAAGATTCATTGGTACATCAGCCCCAGCATCTTATTGTTCATACATACAATGGCAGCACTTGAAGACTATATATACAATGTATAGTAAGCTATTAAAAGTTGCCTCTTGGTTTTTTGCCCTTATTTATATAAACTTGTACAAGAATAAATAGACAAAGATTTATTAATGTTCCTTCTAATTTTTAACATCAATATATTGGAAAAATACATTTTTCTTAAAGATTAGGGATGTAGGTATACAGTATACTGTATCTCGTTACGATTTTTAGCCTTTTGTCTTTGTGAATTAGGTGTATGTGAAGTTTTTGCAATGTGATTTGTGATGTATTTTGTAATTCAGTTTGTGTACAAGTCCATTTCATGTTGGAATGGTGTTGATATTTCACGAAATATTTTACTTTTTACATGTGCAGAATATAATTTAGTTTTGCTGAAACAGTACCGGGTATTCTTAAGAGAATAGTTTTCCCTTTTGTTATGAGGTAGCATTGTAATATAGATTTACCCACAGTGTCGCTTGTTCTTCGTCTTAAATCGCTCCGTTTTATTTTTATTTTGGAAGTGTCGGGGGAAATCCATAGCCTCAATTTGTGGGTGTACAACCCGAGTAAACATTTTTACCCGTAGTTCACACCCTAAAGATTACCCATGTCTTTACAAAAGTTTAGATATACAACTGGATGTAGGAAATTTGTACACATTTAAGACTTTGCTGCAACTTTTTCATAAAAAGTCAGAAATTTCTGGTACAGTAGTTCCAGTTTGATAGCTTTTATATTTTGTATAATATCAATAACTTTGGAATTTTGTGTTTGAAAGTTTTTCTTTTTTTTGTTAAGTTTGGAAAGATTATCTTGTGTTGTTGAAGTTTGGTTTATGTGATATATCATTTTGTCTTTCGTATGGTTGTGAAGTAAGATATAAATTGTACAAGAAAAACTATTTTGCAGAGGAGTATTTAGGTGTCAATCTCAGGACTTTCTTATCACAAAAAAATTACAAAGATAAGGGAAAAATAAGCATAGGCATAGCCTACACTAAATATTCACGCTGTATGCTGTTTGTTATACTACATGCATTACACAACAGCTTTCTGTTCTTACTGTAATTCTGCTTTTGTTTTCTGTGAAATTGTTTATGTCTGCAATCTTTGGTCTTGACAGATGCTAGTGTTGTATAAATTTATTGATGCCTATAATTCCTTAATGCTCAAGAAAGCAAGGTGTTTTAAGGCATGACGGCACGAGTACGTAGTGTAAATTCTGTTGAAGCGGAAAGGGAATGAAATTAAACTCAAATATTTTCTCTATTTTTGACATGACATTTAAATGAATTGGGTACTTTTCCCCCCAATGTGTTATTTTAATTTTTTTTTTTTTTCTTTTCCATAATTTTATAATGTCATGCTACATAAGATGTTTTCAAATGCAGTCTCATTTGAGCTATAATAAATACCTGGACATGATTTTCTTTTAAGAGGAGGTTGCGGCATGATGACAAAAGTTGAAATGTTAGAAGGAACCGTGATAGGATATAAAATGAAACATAATACAGTTCTTTTTTCTATGATTTGCTTCACTTTGATAGCATGAGTAATAGCATAGTTTCACTGCTTGAATTGGTTAGAAACTAATTAATGGAAGTGTATTTTTTACTTTTTTTTTATACATTGAAGTTGTCAAAATTTATTAATAAAGGTTTTTTTTCTGCTGTATCAATTTCATGTTAATTTAAAAATTAATTAGCAAGTATGAGACCAGTATTTAGCACTTGGATAGGTAGGTTTGAAGCTTTTTTTTTTATTTTCGAAAGTTACATGTAATTTTCTTTTTATATAGTTGCTTGTATTTTTTTTTTTGAAAGTTGCTTGTGGATGCTCTTATGGATTTTATGCCAGGCATGAAGAAAAGCATGAAAATGGTGATAACTGCTCTGCATGGTTGAAGGCGAGTTTTTGCCAAGGTGGTGTGCGTGCGCCTTTAGAGAATTCCTTTGATGCACTTGCGTTAAAAATTCTCTTTTTTTTTTTTTTTTTTTAATGTTTATGTTCAATTAAGCACTGTAAACAAACTGCCAGTTTAAGGAATATTACAAGGAGACACAAAAGGAAAAAAAAAAAACCTAATTCATTTCTCATATTGTGTTTTGTACCATTTGCCTTGAGCAAAAATCTGTCACAAAGTGCTTTGTACAGTGCTGCTTGCATTTAATAATAAACTCTGCAATAGAAACTGGTTTCATTTTTCTCAACATTTACTGTATTGCTCTGGTGTGGTGTTGGAAGAATATGCATTTTGATTTTGCATATTTAAAGGAATTAAGTGGCCAGAGGTCTGGAAAAACTAACCCCTATTAATAATAATAATCTACTCTAGGAGCAATAAATGCTGAAAGATTGAGTATAAGGGAGCAATAAATACTTTAAGACGAACAGTAAGGGAGCAATAAATGCTGAGAGATCCACTATGAGGGAGCAATAAATGCTGAAAGATCCACTATGAGGGAGCAATAAATGCTGAAAGATCCACTATGAGGGAGCATTAAATGCTGAAAGATCCACTATGAGGGAGCATTAAATGCTGAAAGATCCACTATGAGGGAGCAATAAATGCTGAAAGATCCAACTATGATGAGAATAAATGCTGAAAGATCCATCTATGAGGGAGCATAAATGCTGAAAAGATCCACTATGAGGAGCAATAAATGCTGAAAGATCCACTATGAGGGAGCAATAAATGCTGAAAGATCCACTATGAGGGAGCAATAAATGCTGAAAGATCCACTATGAGGGAGCAATAAATGCTGAAGTGGTCCCCTATGAGTGCGTGATTACCACATACGTGAAAAGGTGGTCTAGTGTTTGGAGGTTTACCCCCTGGACAGGTAGCGTGGACAAACACTCCCGCTGCAGGTAGTGGTGTCATATATGTCACACTTCCTTTGGGAGCTTAAAGGGAGGGGACCAATTTACCAATTAAAATTTTTTTGTATATAGTTTACAAATTTAAAGAATCTAATTTCCACTGGTGAAGGAGAAAAAAACGCGTAATATGAAAATTACCCTGTACTTACATAATTACGAAAATAAGTATAAAAATACAATTTTAGTTAAATAATTGGCACTGTACACTTTAAAGTAAAAAAACTGGACAAAAAACGACTTGTGTGCTGCAATTACAATATTTCCTGAATACATTGATGTAAAAACATTGCCGATATCAGCGAAACTGCCAGATCTGTAAAGAAAAGAAAAAGCAGTTAATTTTTTTATACAAAATCACCAAAAAATATTTGTGTGAAATGAATGCTATATTTATAGTAGTAATACTTATTATATCTGGATGAATTTTTCCAAAAGTCATCTACAATGATCCTAGATGATGGCAAAACCTTAAAAATTATATTTAGTTAATATAAACTGGGAAAAAGCTTAGTTCAAATGTAACCCTTACCGTGCGCAATTGACGTAAAAGAAAGGCATATTTAGAAAGAGTACTAATAATTGATGGATATGCATGAAATTGTACATAAATAATCTATGATGACCCTAGATGAGGGCAAAAAAGGTTAAAAATTATATTTAGTAAGTATAAACTGGTAAGAAAAATAATTCGTGAAACTTACTACGTGAGTTGGCACTGGTCGGGCACTGGTCGCAGATGTAGTTGACACGAAAGTTACACGCAGGCTTATGGCACTTAGCACACAAAAGCTTGGTCCTGGTATTAGAAGATGAAGGGCAGAGAGGGCATCTGTTGCTCTTGTCACTTCGTTTTGGAGTGTCTGGAGTCTCGTCTTTGGGCTCTTTTACCTCAAAAACAGAACAAATGAGGTAAGTCAAGTCCCTTGGGAGGTACCTCTTGTTTCCAAGTCGAGCAAGTGCTGCATCAAGGCCGAGTTCCATGGCCAATTCCAATGAAAATTACCTCCTGTTGTACAACTTGTTGCCAGACAAGTTTTGGTGGATAAAGAAGGAATTATTCACAACAATATTGATAATCGCATAGAAGACACATAAGGGCCACCTCCTGGTCTTCCTGCTGCAGGTCAGGGCAGAACATATCTGATCGAAGATGTCGACTCCTCCCTTTGTGGCATTATAAAACATATGAATTTGACTTTTCTGGTTCTCAATAACTGTGGGACTGTGATGTACTGTGGAAAGAATCTGGATCCTTTTCGTGGACTTTACACGTTGGCACAAAAGGGTGACCTTGTCCTTGTAGTTATACGAGGCCACACATTCGCCTAATTCCAGGGGCGTTGTCAGCATCACAGAAGGCATGTAAGGCTTGGGACGAATAGTGCCAACTAAATGCATCCCAAATTGACGGAGACCCTTGGCTAGTGGCAGGGAAGTAAACCAGTTGTCCGTCGTAACAATACGCCCAGCCTTCCTGAAGGGTCGGGTTACTTCCAACGTAAAGTACTCTCCCAAGGACGTACTTGTAGTGGTAGTCCCCTTGTCCAAGTAGGGAATGGCATTGCACATGTAGAACGTCTTTGCATCACAGGCCATAACTAACTTGATGCCATACCTAAGAGAAAAGAAAAGAAAATAAAAGAAATTATAAATATAAAGAAAACAAAACTAAAGAAACTATAAAAGAAATTTTAAAAAATAGCATAAGATTTACATTGAAGAAAATGCAATGAAATTGTGTGTGTGTGTGTGTGTGTGTATGTATATATAGATATATATATAATATATATATATATATATATATATATATATAAATATTTATTATTATATCTATATATATATATATATATCTATATATATATATATTAAAATATATATATATATTATATATAATATTAAAACCTTTTACTTACTTTGCTGGTTTATTCGGGATGTACATCCTGAAACCGCACCGTCCACTGAAGGCGAGGAGCTGCTCATCCACAGTAAGTTGCCCACTGGGTTCGTAGTTTGCAATGCAATTTGCAATGATCTGGTTCCACAAACTCCTTATGGGAGCAAATTTGTCAGTCTTCACACGCTCCTCCCTCGTGGCAAGGCTGTCAAATCGTAGGGCCCTAAGAATAAAGGCGAAGCGGCGCTCACTCATGACGCTCCTGTAGAAGGGGCATCCTAGAGACCTGGAGAACATCTCTTCCGATGTCAGATGATTGTCCTTCCGTGCCCCTGTCATGACGAGAATCCCAAGGAAGGCACGGAACTCCATGAGGCTCAAGTCCTTGAAGGTGGGGTCGTTTTGCAGCTCGAACTTGTTCCGGAGGGTGGTGATCTTGTCGTTGGTGTGGACGATCACTTCTACAAGCAACGTATTTGGCAAAAATTTGTCAAAGACTTCAACAGGAGTCCTACACCCGAAGACAGCCATGGTAGGGCCGGCAGTGTCAAACTGGTCGATCTTCAGGATGGGTGGCATTGTTGGGTTTGGCTTTGAGTGCCACTTCGTGTTGTCCCTAGCCTTGTAGGAGTCATCCGGCAATCTCTTCAATGCCACACCTTCTGCAGGGCAAAGAGGGCCTCTCCTCCTTTTCCTACTCCTGATCTCCACGGGACTAATATCAGGCACAGGAACAGCTGCTGTAACCGCAGGAGACGCTGAAGGAGGCACAGGAGATACTACAGGAGGCATAGGAGATGTTCTGCAAAGGAGGAGGAACAAGGAAAAAAAAGGATTCTTGCCAAGGAGGCAACAGGAAGGATTTTGCAAGGAGGCCACAGGAGATTCTGCCAGGAAAAGGCAAGGGAAAGGAAAATTCTGCAGGAGAACCAGGAGATTCTGCAAGAGGCACAGGAGATTCTGCAGGAGGCACAGGATTCTGCAGGAGGCACAGTAGTTCTGCCAGAGCACGAGGAGATTCTGCAAGGAGCAACAAGGAGGATACTACAGGAGGGCTACAGAGATTACTCCAGAGGCCACAGGAGATTCTGGGCAAGGAGGCACAGGAGCTACTTACATGGAGGCACAGGAGGATCTGCAGGAGGGCACAGGAGATTACTAACAGGAGGCACCCAGAGGGATTCTGCAGGAGGCACAGGAGATTACTACAGGAGCACAGGAGGATCCTACAGGAGGCACAGGAGATTCTGCAGGAGGCACAGGAGATTACTACAGAGGCAACAGGAGTTCTGGCAGAGGCACAGGGAGATATTACCAGGAAGGCCAAAGAGATACTACAGGAGGCACAGGAGATTCTGCAGGAGGCACCAGGAGAAACTACAGGAGGCACAGGAGATAATTACAGGAGGGTCACAGGGAGATTCTGCAAAGGAGGCACAGGAGATTACTCAGGAGGCACAGGAGGATTCTGCAGGAGGCACAGGGAGATTACTACAGGAGGCACAGGAGTTCTGCAGGAGCAACAGGAGATTCTACAGGAGGCACAGGAGATACTACAGGAGGCAAGGAGATACTACAGGAGGAACAGGAGATTCTTGCAGGAGGCACAGGAGATTTACTACAGGAGGCACAGGAGGATTCGCAGGAGGCAAAGGAAGATACTACAAGGAGGGAACAGGAGATAAGAAAGGAGGCACAGGAGATTCCTGCAGGAGGGCACAGGAGATAGTACAGGAGGACAGGAGATTCTGCAGGGGCACAGGAGGATATACAGGAGCACAGGAAGATAACACAGGAGGCACAGGAGATTCTGCCAGGAGGCACAGGAGGATACTACAGGGCGGCCAGGAGATTCTGCAGGAGGCACAGGGGATACTACAGAGGCACAGGAGATTCGTCAGGAGGCACAGGAGATAAACCTACAGGGAGGCCACAGGAGATTCTGCAAGGAGGCAACAGGAGATTAATACAGGAGGCACAGAGATTCGCAGGAGGCACAGGAGATTACTTACAGGAGGCAAAGGAGGATACTACAGGAGGCCAAGGAGATTTACTACAGAGGCACAGGAGGATACTAAGGAGTCACAGGAGATACTACAGGAGGCACAGGGAGAGATTCCTGCAGGAGGGCACAGGAGAATTACTACAGGAGGCCACAGGAGGATACTACAGGAGGCACAGGAGAGATTACACAGGAGGCAAAGGAGATTCTGCAGGAGGCACAGGAGATACTACAAGGAGGGCAAGGAGATACTACAGGCAGGAAAGGAGATTATACAGGAGGCACAGAGATTTTTTTCTGGCCCAAAGGGAGGCACAGGAGATTTATACAGGAGGCACAGGAGATACTACAGGAGGCACAGGAGATTTGCAGGAGGCAACAGGAGAACTTAAGAGCGCACAGGAGATACACAGAGGCCAACAGGATGGATACTAACGGGAGGCAAAGGAGATTCCTGAAGGAGGCAAGGAGATAATACAGGAGGCACATGGAGGATACTACAGGAGGCACAGGAGATACCTACAGGAGGCACAGGAGGAATTTCTGGCAGGAGCACAGGAAGATACTACAGGAGGAACATGAGATAACTACAGGAGGCACAGGAGATTACTACGGAGGCACAGGAGGATCTGCAGGAGGCACAGGAGATTAATACAGGAGGCACAGGGAGGATACTACAGGTAGGTCAAACAGGAGATATACCAGGATGGGAACAGGAGATTACTAAAGGAGGACAGGAGATTCTGCAAGGAGGCACAAGGAAGAATTACTACAGGAGAGCAACAGGAGGATTCTTGCGGAGGCACAGGAGATTCTGCAGGGAGGCACAGGAGTTAATCAGGAGGCACAGGGAGATTATGCAAGAGGCACAGGAGAACTACAGGAGCACAGGAGGAACGACAGGAGGCACAGGAGATTACTACAGGAGGGCCAGGAGATGGCTGCAGGACGGCACAGGAGATCTACTGGAGGCAAAGGGAGGATACTACAGGAAGGCAGGAGATTCTGCACGGAGGCAAGGAGAATACTACAGGAGCAACAGAGATATACAGGAGGCACAGGAGAACTACAGGAGGCACAGGGGAGATCTGTGCCAGGAGGAAAAGGAGATTACTACAGGAGCACAGGGGGATTCTGGCAGTAGGCACAGGGAGGATACTACAGGAGGCCACGGAAGGATTATGCAGGAGGCCACAGGAGCTTACTGCCAGGAGGCACAGGAGATACTAACAGGAGGCACAGGAGATACTACAGGAGGAACAGGAGATTCTGGCCAGGAGGCACAGGAGATACTACAGGAGGCAAAGGCGATACTAAGAGGGCACAGGAGATTTCTGCAGGGGGGGGGGGGGGGGCCCAACCCAGGGGAAAGAATACAGGAGCGCAAAACAGGAGATTCGCAGGAGGCACACAGGAGGATACTACAGGGGCAAGGAGAAGACCTACAGAGGCACAGGGAGATTCTGCAGGGAGGCACAGGAGTACTACAGGAGCACACCGGAGATTCTGCAGGAGGCACAGGAAGGATACTAACAAGGAGGCCAACAGGAGGATTCTCAGGAGGCACAGGAGATACTACAGGAGGCCACAGGAATACTACAGGAGGCACAGGAGATCTGCGGATGGCAGCAGGAGATACACGGAGGCACAGGAGATTCTGCAGGAGGCACAGGAGATACTATCAGGAGGCACAGGAGATCTACAAGAGGCGTACAGGGAAGGATATCTGCAGGAGGCACAGGAGATACTTACTGAGTGCACAGGAAGGATACTACAGAGGCACAGGAGATTCTGGCGGAGGCACAGTAGATACTACAGGAGGCACAGGAAGATTTCTGGCAGGAGGGCACCGAGGATACTTTTAAAACAGGGAAGGGGGGGCCCCCAAAACCCAGGAGATTCTGCAGGAGGCACCAGGAGATACTAGCCAGGAGGCCTCGGAGATACTACAGAGTGCACAGGAAGATACTACAGGAGGCCTCAGGGAGATTCTGCGGAAGGCACAGGAGTACTACAGGAGCACAGAGATTCTGCAGGAGGCAAAGGAGATAACTACAGGAGGCACAGGAGATACTAACAGGATTCCACAGGAGATTCCTGCAGGAGCAACAAGGAGATACTACAGGAGGCACAGGAGGATTCTGGCAGGAGGGCACAGGATTATACTACTGAGGAGGCCCAGGAGGATACTAACAGGAGGCAACAGGAGATTCTGCAGGGAGGCACAGGAGATACTACAGGAGGCAAACAGGGAGATTCTGCAGGAGGCACAGGAGATACTACAGGTTGCACGGAGATTCTGTCGGAGCACAGGAGATACTTACAGGAGGCACAGGAGATTCTGCAGGAGGCCACTAGGAGATACTACAGGAGGGCACAGGAGATTCCTGCAGGAGGCACAAGGAGTACTACAGGAGGCAACAGGAGATAACTACAGGAGGCACAGGAGATACTACAGGAGGCACAGGAGAATTACTACAGGAGCACAGGAATACTACAGGAGGCACAGGAATTCTGCAGGAGAGGCACAGGAGATACTACAGGAGCACATGGAGATACTACAGGAGCACAGATTGGAGATACTACAGGAGGCACAGGAAATTCTGGCAGGAGGCACAGGAGATACTACAGGAGGCCACAGGAGATTACTACAGGAGCAAAAGGAGGATATCTAACAGGAAGCACAGAGATTCTGAGAGGCACAGGAGATACTACAGGAGGCACAGTATCTACCTACAGGAGGCACAGGAGAATTCTGCAGGAAAGGCACAGGAGATACTACAGGAGGCCACAGGAGATACTACAGGGAGGCACAGGATATACTACAGGAGGCACAAGGAGATTCCTGCGAGGCAACAGGAGATACTACAGGATGGCAAGGAGTACGACAGAGGCACAGGAGATACTACAGGAGGCACAGGAGATTCTGCAGGAGGCACAGGAGATACTACAGGAGGCACAGGAGATACTACAGGAGGCACAGGAGATACTACAGGAGGCACAGGAGATTCTGCAGGAGGCACAGGAGATTACTACAAGGAGCACAGAGATCTACAGTTAGGCCACAGGCAGATACTACATGAGGCACAGAGATATACAGGAGGCACAGGAGATTCTGCATGGAGCCAGGAGCTCTACAGGAGCCAACAGGAAATTCTGCAGGAGGCACAGGAGATTCTGGCAGGAGGCGCAAGGAGATACTACAGGAGGCACGGAGATTCTGCTAAGAGGCACGAGGAGATACTACAGGAAGGCACAGGGGATACTACAGGAGGCACAGAGATACTACAGGAGGCACATGAGATTCTGCAGGAGGCAACAGGAGATACTACAGAGGCAAAGAGATTACTACAGAGGCACGAGATTCTGCAGAGGCACAGGAGATAGCTACAGGGAAGGCAACTGGAGATACTGATGATTGCACAGGAGATACTACAGGAGGCACAGGAGATTCTGCAGGAGGCACATGGAGATACATACAGGAGGCAGACAGGAGATTCTGCAGGGGCACAGAGAATACTACAGGAGCACAGGAGATATCTATACAGGAGGCACATGGATTCGCAGGAGGGCACAGGAGATACTACAGGAGGCACAGGAGATTCTGCAGGAGGCACAGGAGATACTACAGGAGGCACAGGAGATACTACAGGAGGCACAGGAGATTCTGCAGGAGGCACAGGAGATACTACAGGAGGCAAGGAGATACTACAGGAGGAACAGGAGATTTACTACACGGGCAAGGAGATACTAACAGGAGGCACAGGAGATTCTGCAGGAGCACAGGAGATACTACCGGAGGCCACAGGAGATCTGCAGGAGGCACAGGAGTACTACAGGAGGCACAGGAGATTCTGCCCAGGAGGCAAGGAAGATTACTACAGAGGCACAGGAGGATACTACAGGAGCAAGGAGATTAACTACAGGAAGGCAAGGAGATTCTGCAGGAGGCACAGGAGATTACTACAGAGGCACAGGAGGATACTAACAGGAGGCACAGAGATTCTACGGAGGCACAGGAGATTCCTGCAGGGAGCCACAGGAGATACTACAAGGAGGCACAGGAGGATTCTGCAGGAGGCACAAGGAGAATACGACAGGGAGCACAGGAGATCTGCAGGAGCACAGGAGGATACTAACAGGAGGACAGGAGATATACAGGAGGCACAGGAGATATACAGGAGCACCAGGAGATTATACTGAGGAACAGGAGATTCTGCAGGAGGCCACAGGAGATTATACAGGAGGCACAGGAGATATACAGGAGGCACAGGAGGATCTGCAGGAGCCAAAGGAGATACTACAGGAGGAACAGGAGGATTCTGCAGGAGGCCACAGGAGATTACTTACAGGAGGCACAGGAGGATACTACAGGTAGGCACCAGGAGATTCTGCAGGGGGAGGACACAGGAGATACTACAGGAGGCACAGGGAAGATTTTGCAGGAGGCCAAGGAGATAAACTACAGGAGGCACAGGAGATACTACAGGAGGCACAGGAGATTCTGCAGGAGGCACAGGAGATACTACAGGAGGCACAGGAGATACTACAGGAGGCACAGGAGATTCTGCAGGAGGCCACAGGGAAGCTTCTTGCAGGAGGCACAGGAGATCTGCAGGAGGCACAGGAGATTCTGCAGGAGGCACAGGAGATTCTGCAGGAGGCACAGGAGATACTACAGGAGGCACAGGAGATTCTGCAGGAGGCACAGGAGATTCTGCAGGAGGCACAGGAGATTCTGCAGGAGGCACAGGAGATACTGCAGGAGGCACAGGAGATTCTGCAGGAGGCACAGGAGATTCTGCAGGAGGCAAGGAGATTCTGACGGGAGGCACAGGAGGATACTACAGGAGACAGAGATTCTGCAGGAGGCACAGAGATTCTGCAGGAGGCACAGGAGAGTCTGCAGGGCACAGGAGATACTTACAGGAGGACAGGAGATTCCTGCCAGGAGGCACAGGAGATTCTGTAGGAGGCACAGGAAATTCTGCAGGAGCAAAGAGAGATTCTGCAGGAGGCACAGGAGATTCTGCAGGAGGCACAGGAGATACTACAGGAGGCACAGGAGATTCTGCAGGAGGCACAGGAGATACTACAGGAGGCACAGGAGATTCTGCAGGAGGCACAGGAGATTCTGCAGGAGGCACAGGAGATTTCTGCAGGAGGCAAGAGATAACTACGGAGGCACAGGAGATACTACACGGAGGCACAGAGATATGCATGGAGGCACATGAGATTCTGCAGGAGGCACAGGAGATTCTGCAGGAGGCACAGGAGATTCTGCAGGAGGCACAGGAGATTCTGCAGGAGGCACAGGAGATACTACAGGAGGCACAGGAACAAGGGAATGCAAACGAACTGCGTGCGAGACAGCCAAATCTTGTATCTCTTCAGGTATTTCTTCCACATGTTCAGCAGCCAAAAGCTGAACCTCATGTCCCTCACGCAGCCAGGTTTGGGCGTCGTGCAGGTCGTCCTGGACACTGTCTGTCTCAAAGGTAACTGTAAAAGGCTCTTCTTCATCACTACTTACTAAAAGGAGCTCCAAATACTCCTCCTCCCTAAGATTTTTCTTGGCCATGCTGAAATCTGAAAACAGGAAAAAATAGAAAATTAGAAATTAGCCTCAAAATCACATTTTTGCTGCCTTCCGATCCAATATGGTGATTGGTACGGGTAGCTACACCATTCACTGTTATGTTCCGATAAACACAATCAAATTATTTCACTAAGTAATAATACAGTAATGTAAAATGCGAAACTTTTGCATTTGCGTGACTTACCCCTGTTAAGGTTAAATATGCAACAATTCCGACTTTGGAGGGCGATATTCGGCGAGGGCAGCTGAGCAGAGATATTACACGCCTTGCTTTCACCGAGGCTGGTGAGCAACTAACAATAACGTTCCTGGTGGAAGACAAGCGCGACCATGCTAGGCGTCTATGCGCAAAAACGAAAAAACGCATTTTTGCGCAGTTGCCTGGGCAGATCTGACACCACGCTACCGGTCCAGGGGTAATGATGAATGGGAAAGTACAATAATTATCTAAAGTGTGTTTTTTTAAATAAGCATAGAGTGCCTGTTCCCAAGGAGAAATTGATACAAATAGAGTCAGTCCCCCGTTTTGATATGAAAATCTCTATTCGTAACTACATACTAAGAAAGTGGCAGGAGGATGGTCATCTCCCCTTCTTGCTAATAATAAGTTAAAAACAATTGGACCTCAAGTAGGAATTTGGCAATCATCCTATCAAAGCGACAGGAGGACTGAAGTTATTTTAACAAGGTTGAGAATTGGTCACTGCCGGAATGACGCACAGTTTTCTTCTTGATGGTGGTAGTGCTCCAGACCCAGTGTGTGTTCACTGTGATAGCCCTTTGTCAGTTGAGCACATTCTGGTTCACTGCACCAGGTATGGAAATGAGAGGCGGATGTACCATCTAGATGGTAAAACTATATCTGAAATTTTAGGAGACAACATCGATGTTGGCCCTGTTATGAGTTTTTCAAAGCCTTGTGGATTTTATAAAAATGTCTAGTAATTCTATATAGATATAATTATTAATTTTTAAAATTTTTCTTTTTATTATAAATGGTCATTTAACTTTTAATTCCATTAGAAATTGAATCTCGATTTTACAGTTTTAAACATTGATCATCAGAGTACCTATTTTAAACTCATTATTAATATCATTCCCATTGAACTCATTATTTATATTTCCATTTCTATTCATTATCACTATAGCGCTGAATGGCTCTATGGGTCCCAGTGCTTGGCTTTATGCCAAAATCACATATTCCATTCCAACAAAATTACATGTTGAAATTTTATATATGTAGACCAAAACCATGTTGAAGTTTTTAATTTGATTTTATTGCCAAGTCATATTTATTCTTGTGTTAATGCTTTACTAAAAAAAGCTGTCCAACCTTAGAAAACTAAAAAATTATGCTCAGTTCTTTGGGTAACCATTAAGCCGCCAACGGCCATACCATTAGGCCCAAGAAAAAAATAACCTTTTTTTAGAACACGAGGGCTAATGTACTAACCCAAATCAATTTGGGGTAGGCCATGGTACTCTAATAACAAGATTTCCCAGAGGCTGGAGTTAAAAAAGAAAAAAAAGTTTTATGTAGAATCCTGGGTTTAGAATACTATTACACCTCTACCTCGACAGTTTATTTATTTATTTATTTATTTTCAAAGTGGAGAGTGTTGTCATGCCAAGAACTGCCTTTGCATTTGAGGTTTTATGCCATTATTGCAGTTTCTCTCTCTCTCTCTCTCTCTCTCTCTCTCTCTCGTAGTAGCCATCTTGCTTGGTGAGACATTCCCGCGTGAAGTCAGATTAATCAACAGATATCACAAGTTTAACATACGACTAGAATTTGAGAAATATCTAGAAGTGTTCGTGAACTATCGGTGATAAGATTAGTGTGAAAATAGTAGGATAAAGCGTCTTCTAAGTTAGTTTATCAAGTGTAATACTGTAAATCAGAACAAGATGGCAGTAAGTTCCAACTGCGGGAAGAAATGGCGTAATTTAGCTTGCTTGGCGGATTCGCAATACGATGAGGTAGCAGGAAGGGAACTGGCATTTCTCATCTATGAAATCAGCAACAGTCCTAACCAAAAAGATACAAAAGCATTCATAGATATATTAAAAGGATATAATCCTTCAAACTGGAACAAATCTAATGAAAACATCTTGTAAAATAATTGAAGAAGTTCCAAATAAAATCCAAGTGTTAAAGAGACTCATAAAGAAAATATACATAAACCAACATATTCCGACAAAGAAAATGAATAAGGTGAATCTTGTGAATATCCTAATTGACGCATTAGGAAAAAGAATGCCAAAAGCATGCAAACTGTGTAAGGTTTGGTATAGCATAGTCAATCCACAAAACCTAATCAGAAAATGTGCTGCATGCAACATTCCGACCCATCCACAGTGTGCCGAGGTAATGCAAGATATGAGAAAAGATACAAGAATTTTTTGCTCAACATGTCTATCATGGATAGACAATGTTATTAAATCAAGATTGAATGTACAAATAGTTGAGGATGAAGAAGAAGAGGAAGAGAAGAAGAAGAAGAAGAAGAGGAAAACGGAAGAGAAGTAAACAAAAATGAAATGACAGAAAAAAAATAAGGAAAACAAAGAACAAGATAAAAGTATGGATGCAGAGATACTCATTGATACTACATATGAGGCAATAAGCAGCAATACCTACGAAGAAATAAATTACGATATGACAACAGAAAAGCAATCCCGAAGAGGCTCTACCCAGATCTACACAATGACGGGAAAGAGGAAAAAATAGACAAGAAAGACAAAATCTGCAACCTTTTGAAAAGAGGGAATTGCAGATTTGGAGAAAGATGTTTACTACAAACATCCTAAGTATGTCACAACTATGAAATATATGGTAAATGTGCATACCTAGATGGCTATGGGGGATGATTGCAGAGATCTGCATCCAAAAATATGCAAATACCTAAAAGAAGGAAAAGGATGTAAGTTCGACAAAAAATGCAAATATATGCACCCTGCAGCCATGAATCATAATCAAATAAATAACCAACCAAGTAATAAAATCCAAAATAAGAAAGAAAAATAAAGAGAGAAATCAAGAATATAGGTAAAGAGAAAAGCAAACCACCAATGAGATATGCAGAGATGTCAGCAAAAAATTTCAAAGCATCAGCTCCAAAATTCTACTCAAGAGATAATAACTGTATTTATTATGCAAGAGGATATTGCAGAAACGGAGAAAATTTTGCAGATTCAGACACAAAATGAATAATTATGATGAAGGAAGATCAAATATTTGGAAAAGTTGGATTTTTTAATGTCAGAATTTCTGGAAATGAAAAAAAGAACAACATACCAGAACAGGAAAGAGACATGGGAAAATCCTTATTACTACCAATATTAAAACGAAGGAGAAAACACGCAAACCATCATAGTGATGAATGCGCAGGGTTTAGTTACGAGTAACTCAAAAAGAAAAATAGAGTACTTAGAAGAACTAACCCAAATTGAAAAGAAAATAGATATAATGAATATAAGTGAAACCTGGTATTCCCAAGAGACTGGGAATGATGATCAAATAAAAGGGTTCCAAACTTATAGATCAGATAGAAAAAATAGGAATCAAGGGGGAACCGCAATATATGGGAAAGACAAAAAACAAGGAAAAATATATGAGAAATATAGTAACTCAGAATGTGAACTAATAGCGGTAGAATTTGAATCTGAAAAATTAATGAACATAGTAATATATAGACCTCCTAATACTAAAGAGTTTGACTTAATAATTGAAAAATTGGATGATATATGTAGAAATCACAAGGACTGGACTATTCTCCTATCTGGTGACTTCAACTTTCCTTTCGTAGAATGGAAAGAACGAATAGGAGATTGTGGTTGTACTTATACATATAAAAAAGAGAGTAATAGTAGTGCAGAAGATAAGAGGTAATTTGAAAAGCTATTAGATATGCTACTAGAATACAACATTCAACAAATAAATCACCTGCCAACAAGAAAGGAAAATACTTTAGACCTAGTATTTGTGAACGAGATGAATTATGTTAAAGAAATAATAGTTTATAATGCGAGTATTTCAGACCATAATGTCATAGAATTAACAGTTCATTCCAAAGCAAGTGAAAATAGAGATAAGCAAGAATTGAAAAAGTGGGAAGGATATGGAAAATACAACTTCTACAGTAAAAATATAAAATGGTCAGAAATAAATGAAGAATTAAGCAAAGATTGGGATACATTTTCGTAAGCGATTACATAAGGGTAAATACGGAGATATTATATAAAATATTAGAGAAAATAGTGGATAAATAATATACCGAAGAAGAAAAGTAAACATCATTCATGCATACCAAGAGACAGAAGGATCTTGTTCCAGAAAATCAGAAAGTGGAAAAAAGGTCTTGCAAAAGAATAAAATGCATGGAAAGTTATAGAACTAAAAAGTAAGATAGAAATGCAGAACAAAAGATTATACAATCAAAGAAAATGAAAAACGGGACTTGGAAGAAAAAACCCTATTAAATATCAAGCAAAACCCCAAACTATTATACTCATATGCGAAGAAGATGAATAAAAGAAGAATAGAAATAGGCCCTCTGAGAATTGAAGGGAGATTAACGAATGAAAAAAAAGGAAATTTGCAACATACTGGCAGAACGATATAAGAGAGAATTCACCCCTAGAATAGATAATGAAGATAATGATATAGAAGTAAGGGACGAAAATAGTGAATATTTAGCTGACATAGAAATTAATGAAGCTGATATTGTGCAGGCAATTAATGAAATTAAAAATGGAGCTGCTGCGGGGCCTGATGGAGTCCCTGCTATTTTGTTGAAGAAAGTAGTTCATTCTATCGCAAAGCCACTTGCAATATTATTAAGACAAAGTGTAGATACAGGCAAGATTTATGATGAGCACAATTAGATATATCACCCCTACTTTCAAAAGTGGATCAAGACTAGAGGCAAGTAATTATAGGCCTGTGAGTCTAACATCACATATTATGAAAGTGTATGAAAGGGTAATGAAGAAAAATATTATGAAACATTTAATAAAAAACAATTTGTTTAATATAGGACAACACGGTTTCGTACCCGGAAAAAGTACACAAACCCAACTGTTAGTCCACCGTGAGAACATATTCAAAAATATGAAAAGCGGAAATGAAACAGATGTGGTTTATCTAGACTTTGCAAAAGCTTTTGACAAAGTAGACCATAATATATTAGCAAAGAAAATTAGAAAACACAATATCGTAGATAAAGTAGGAAGATGGTTAAAAGAATTTTTACACAACAGAAAACAGATAGTTATTGCAAAAGATGAGAAATCGGATGAAACCAAGGTAATATCCGGTGTGCCACAAGGTACGGTGTTAGCTGCAATACTGTTTGTTATTATGATTGAAGACATAGACAGTAATGTTAAGGATTCGGTAGTGAGTAGTTTCGCTGATGACACAAGAATAAGTAGAGAAATTACTTGTGATGAAGATAGGAACGCTCTACAAAGAGACCTTAACAAAGTATATGATTGGGCAGAGGAAAATAGGATGGTATTTAACTCTGATAAATTTGAATCAATAAATTATGGAGACAGAGAAGGAAAGCTATATGCATATAGGGGACCTAATAATGAGACAATCACAAATAAGGAAGCAGTTAAAGACCTTGGTGTGATGATGAATAGGAACATGTTATGCAATGATCAAATAGCAATTCTTTTGGCAAAATGTAAAGCAAAAATGGGAATGTTGTTACGGCACTTCAAAACAAGAAAAGCTGAACACATGATTATGCTTTATAAAACATATGTTCGCAGTCCACTTGAATATTGCAATATGATATGGTACCCACACTATCAAAAGGATATTGCACAAATAGAGAGTGTACAAAGGTCCTTTACAGCTAGAATAGAAGAAGTTAAGGACCTTGACTACTGGGAAAGACTACAATCCTTAAAATTATATAGTCTAGAAAGGAGAAGAGAACGCTACATGATAATTCAGGCATGGAAACAGATAGAAGGAATAACAGAAAATATCATGGAACTAAAAATATCAGAAAGAGTAAGCAGAGGTAGATTAATAGTGCCCAAAACAATACCAGGAAAAATAAGGAAAGCACACAGGACATTAATCCACTACACACCAGCATCGATAATGCAGCGTCTATTCAATGCGTTGCCAGCTCATCTGAGGAATATATCAGGAGTGAGCGTAGATGTGTTTAAGAATAAGCTCGACAAATATCTAAACTGCATCCCAGACCATCCAAGATTGGAAGATGCAAAATATACCGGAAGATGTACTAGCAACTCTCTGGTAGACATTAGAGGTGCCTCACACTGAGGGACCTGGGGCAACCCGAACGAACTGTAAGGTCTGTAAGGTAAGGTAAGGTCTCTCTCTCTCTCTCTCTCTCTCTCTCTCTCTCTACTATATACATATACTATAATATATAATTTGATCATGCGTGACAGGAGACAGCGACCCCACCAAGAAGAAGAAGGAAGGAAGAAGAAGAAGAAGAAGAAGGTGGTTTAATTTCCAAAAGACCTTAATCAACAACAGAAAATTGTATGTAGAATAGCTGAGAATATTGTATTCCAATAAAAAATTTAATCGTAGATTCACAACAAACTCGCCTAATAATCACATTTTAATTTATTTTTTAATCGGTATGCGTGACATTTCATCCCAGAAGGCAAATTGCGCATGCGCATGACTGACAAAGGGATCATTCCTCACGAATGGATGTTACGTCACGACTCACGAGCGTCACAAACGTAAACAATCGAAAAGTCGATCAGCTGATTCAGGGAACACCTCCGCATATTTAATATACTCCCGGGAGGCGAATATACTCGTGGAAATAGTGGTAATACACAACTACAAGATGGGAGACAGCGACAGAGGAGAATTGGCAGTTTTGGTGAGTTTCTAAAGTCGTTTAATGAGGTAGATTTAAGCTAAGATAAGGTTCTGTCTTTTGGCCTTTAGCTAATGGGATACCTACTTAGTTAGCTACCTACCTACTACCTAGGTTTAGTAATGGGCACTGCTTCAGACTACGACACCATAGGTCTCTTAAGCTATTTCTAGCTTATAGTTCAGAATTTATTGGGTTTTGCTGGTGATTAAAGCTTAAATTACTTGGCTTCAAGAGCATTTATTCCCCTGGGACCCCCATACATACGGTGCCATAAGGTAGAACTGCAGCCTGGCTCCGTGATCGTCGACCTGGACATTTACCGCCTTGACATCGAATATTACCGATAAAGTTGATTTTTCTTTTAATTTTAGTATTGCTGGTGGTAATTTTAGGCAATAGTAACTCTGCCCGGACTGCAAGGAACGTTCCCATGAATATGACAGCGTTAGATCTACAGTACTAGGTATTCCGCGGTGGCCTAGACTATGGCAGTTGCAGTTTTCTATGCAGTTTTACCTCCTGAACAAGAATTTTAAGTAATATTTATTCGGACGACTGTAATTAACCCCTGGGGGCCAGTACTAAACATGGTGAAATACTATACATTGGACGCCCCAATCCCTAGTGGATTTCGTATCTGCGGTTACGTTCCTTGCAGTCCGTGCGGAACTATTCTGTAGAATTACCATGACAGCCGCTAGGGATTGAGGCATCAAATGTATTTCTTCGCGTTTAGTACTGGCCCTGGAGGTTAATTACAGTTGACCCCCAAAAAACAACGGTACATTCTGAATAAGCAACCTAAATACTATAGGAAACTAATTTTCAAAGAAATAACCAATGCAGAGTTATTACCTATATTTACCTTGCTGACAAATGAGATGGTGTTCCTTATTTTCAGTCAATTATTAGTTTTAGCCTAACCTCATATCTCTAACC